>NC_091822.1:169024149-169224149 GCF_038994185.2 Dermacentor albipictus
CCAGTCGCGTAGCGGAAAGCGCCCGGAGGTCGTGTTTTCTTCTTGTTTTCGCAATTGGAAAGGCCCCTTCGCGCAGCGTCGTCCTCTCGCGTGAGTGAATAGGAGGCCCTCATCTATCACCGCGACTCATGCATCCGTCAAAGAACCGGTTCCCATTGGCCCGCGGCCACGCGCCCTTTTGTTGGTTCGCTTGTACCTCATTTCTTCTTGTCTTCTTTTTTTCTTCTGCACTATACTGTCACGCCCGTTGTCGAGCACGCGACTGCGCACACGCGCGCCACATAATAATCTGTCACAATAAAAGCGTGCAGGACAGACGAGAACTACTAGAAGAGCAAGGGTCCCTGGGTTCAAAGCTTGTCCGGGAGAAACAGAAGTGCAGCGCCGGCTTTCGCCAGCGCCTTGCCTGCAGCGTGACTGCGCAACATTGAAGTGTCGTCTGGTTCCCTTCCGGACGGCAGACGACGACGTCGAAGACGTACGTTATTTGTGCAAAATAGGCCAGCGGAAATGCACGGTCAAGACTATAACGACACAATGCACGGGATGTGGCGAAATATGTAAATAAAGACATTTGAACAACAAAACTGCGGGCGTTATTTACGTTGTCCATTCGATATCTTACTCCAGCATCCACGTCAATTACCATTGACGTGGATGCTGTTGCTTCACAGACTGCCGTGGCCTGCCAAATGCGAAACTTATCAGAAGTCTCTACGGACAGCGAAGAAGGAGGGCTTGTTCTAAGGCTTACTGCTTGATTCCCTGAACCGGCGTTTCATTTTCATCCGGCTACAGACAGATAAGTGCCCGTAATATGCAAGGACAGGGTCTACTCAATAAAGCATTCGTATATATATATATATATATATATATATATATATATATATATATATATATATATATAGTTTTGTGTGGACGCTGTGGACTACTTCCATATTGCCAAATTCGCCATCTTTTTGTCAGCTGCCATTTACTCGCAGGGTGTTTAGGGGGGGGGGGGAGGGGGAGGGTGCGACGTTTGCAGGAAGAGCTGCAGAACGCTGCGCACTGGCATGGAGATTATGCCGGTCCCTCGTCAGATCAGCTGACGTCACTGTACGTTTAGTAGGGAGCCTTCACACACGCGCCAACGTCCCTTTGAGAGAGCGCACGAAATCTCCCCAGAGCCAACACGGCATAATCCACCTAAGACGGAACGTAGAAGCTGTATGTCTGTGCCGTCTAATCTGTGCAGGATCCTTCAAGAAAAATTGCTTCTTTCGCCACCCGTCGCCCTTGGAAGACATGCCCGAGATGTGGCAACGACAAACACGGAGGGGACGCGCAGCAGCGCCTCTTAAAGCGAGAATTTTGGACCCCTGATTGCAAGTGGCAACTTGCCTTGTAAACATCGTCGACTGAACTGCGTTATTTATTTCCTTACTACACTATGGGCTAAAATATTATGCCGATCACACGCATTGTGACAATAGGCGAACGCGGGGCTTCGTTGGTGTATAGACGCTCGTGTCAATGCTGAATGCGTTGACGTTACGCGGTGTTGTACACTAACGCAGGTAACATGTCACGTTATGTGTAGATGTCGTGCTTACGTTACGTAGACGCCATCTTCACGTTATGTAAGACGAGATGCTGATGTCGCGCATCTGTTGAACCGATACGCGAGTTCGGTTCAACGTTACGTTGAACCGTTACGTTGTGTACAAGGGTTCTGCAAAAGCTGTATTTCCATATTGCGAAATTTTTTTAGATTCATGTGTGACATATCAATTTTGTCCTCCTTAAATTTACTATCAGATGCCATTCACAGAATTGTGATCTCGTTTTTCATTGCCGAGTTACAAAATTGTAAACGTGGTAGTTTTCTTATCTGAAAATTTGCGATTTTTTGCCATTTTCTAAAAAAAGAATGACAACCTAAATGAAAAATTTGAAACCAACATTCACTACAATTCAAGTTTTTTTTTCTAAATGGAACAAGCCTCGTCAAATTTTGTGCAGTGGTTGCCGAGAAAACGAACTCCCCTTTTACATTTATTTGGGTAGGAGCACCCGAGCTAAAGCTTCCAAACCTCGTGCAGTGGTTGCCGAGAAAAGCTGCTTATCTGTCCGGACATATTTATTATAGGAGCCGCCCCCTAGTTATACCGCTTCCTCTTAAACCCTGAAATGTGCAACGCCTTCGCACGACTTCCTAACCAACAGACTACACTTCCGTCCACTGAAGACAGTACGTGAAGTATGGCTCGCCGTGGCGTACTATATAGATGTCGCAACTATCGCTCATACTGTCTGGTCCGGTGTCGTTTTGTGATCGTCGCGCGCCGACGTATCAGGGTCACTCTCCACTAATTGCTGTTTTCGTTCGTTCGCGCAGGAAGCCACTTGTCGCGAGACCGCTGCCAACTTGGGGAGCCGTTCGCAGAAGGCGAGAAGATGCACAGAGGCACGAAATGGGATGCCACGCCTTCCGAGTCGCGTGCAGGGAGGAAGCCGAAGCGAAGAGAGCGCGCGGTGACCCCCTGACCCTGACACGTATGGTAAACAAGACCCGACCGCGCGCTTTGGAAAAGCAGAAGGCACTTGATGGCCGTCTGCTTCCTTTTTGCGGCCACTGACGGAGGGAAGCCTGCTTTCTGTGGGCTCGACTGTTTCGGAAGTAAAGAATAAAGCGTTGGAACAGATGATGGTGATGACGATACACTTCCTTGAAGAAGATAGAAGTACGAGAACAAGACGCGAATAAAACGAGTAGCACACACGAGACGCTAAAAGAAATGAAAAAGAGAGAGAGACAGAATGAGTAAGGCTACCCAGTGCCGAAAGCCCACGAATATTTCTTAGACACACAGAAAACGAAACACACAGAAAACTACATTATGTGTTCCATCGTTGTCCCATAAAACTCCAAGCTAAAAATCTAAGAGTTATTGAGTATACCGAAAATCCCCAAACCAACGCTTTGCCCACACGTTTTGTTGGACGCCTCCTCGGACTTGCTCGTAGGTATACGCTAGATTACTAGCCTAGAACGCATTCGCTAGATTTATTTTAGAATGCGCGAGTGCTGATCGTACACTTCACTGTTCGAAAATCGACCGCAGAGTTGACAGGACTATGACATTTCCTACTAAAGAAGGGGACGGGGGGGGGGGGGAGGCACATACAATCCTTTCAACTGTGCGGTCAGCAATTGCTAAGTATTGCACGCACGCGATGGACTAGAGCGTCACGCAATAACTCAGACACTGAAAAATGCAGTTTACTCCAATGACGCCTGAGAAGTTACTGCGGTATAGAAAAATATTGCCGTCGAAAGAAAACTAGCGAAAGGAGGTCGCGATCACTCCATGCATCCGCAAACCAATTTCAGTACACGAAGCTGAAGCTTCGCAGGGATCTATTGCGCAATTTGGATAGACCGAAGGTGCTTTCAGTAACGATCCTGAATAATTAGACCAAGCACAAGTGATTACCACAAATGTTATAAGTTCCCTGGCGAGCGTCCTCGTATTGTGCAGGAGTATGTTTGCTATTTGTAAACGATTATGATGTGTCTTAGCGATAAGGTTGAATAAATCCGCAAGACTTTCACTGGAATTCTGGCATGTTTCCTTTTTAATTTCATATTTCTCTTGTTTCTTAGTGTGGTCAGTGACTCTGCGGCAAAGTAACGATGGTCAATGAATGTTTTAGCTACAGAGCATCCCATAGCAGCACCTACTGCAGAGCCAATCGAGGCTCAACTTTAGGGCGCAAATTGCATAGTGAACTTGCAAAAGCGCTGTGAACATATGACAGAAGCAAAATAACAGTTATACAACAAAAAACACAGGGCCGCTTTAGTTGTATCCTTGTTTCTTTACCTCTGTACTGTTCGCAGCGCTTTTGAAAGACCAATAGGACACGTATGCCCTGTGTTGGTCCTATATATTGGCTCCACTTTAAGTGCTACTAGGGAGACGTCAGAGAAAAAAACAAGCAAACGCTTCCCCAGCGCCCGCAAACATTGTTATTACACCATTAAGATAAAATGAGACATCCACCGAACTCTTTTTTTCAACTGCGAGGCTTTTCTTTCGAGGAACCCGCATGGGTTTCCTTTGTAGCAATCGCTACGATCGGGTGGATGGCTCATTTTCTCTTGATTATTTACTTCCCTCCACCTTGCGGGTTTCCGCAGAACTATTGCGTTATTACGTAGTATATAGGCAGGCACATTGGTTACACGTGGCACAACGTTGGCATAACATTGGCACAATTTTGGCACGTTGGCACGTTGGCACTGCTCCCAGCATTAGGCGAACGTTGCAGTGAACTCCTGACAGGCTGCATCGCTTTAACGCCGCGCAGTCTTCGGGTGCGTTCATATCGGTTGTCTTTCCGGGCGCGTCCCTTGCGTAAAAGAAGCGGCAAGTATGCAAAGCGTTCGCCTTATAAGCTTCCCGTTCCGCGTGTTCTTTTTTTTTTTTCTCCACGCGCGATGTGGTTACGGCAGCGCATAGCTTCGCGCATGCGATGGCGCCTGCTGCACCGGCGGACCGCTACACTCTTGACCTTTTATTGACGAGTGTTGCCTACAGGCAACATACAAAAAATTTTTTTTTCTTGCCGAGTTTAAGTATTGAGTACGAAGTTTCTAGCTAAATGTCTTCGGCCAACACTGAATGACAGGCAGCAAACGTCATGTGTTGGTTTAGAGCAGGAACACTGGACGAAGAAGTAGAAGTTTGGCACGCGACTCACTGTCTTGTGCAAGCAAAGCCAATCCCTCATCGTGGGTAGGAGTGACACGTGTCACAGGCTACAAAAACAGCAACAACAGCAACAACAACAACAAGGTCAGAGGAGACAGGCGGATGCAACATATGCAGCTGCAGTGGTCTCACACATGTGATGTAAAGCAAATGAAATGTGCACCTATGGTTCACATACGGTGAGAGCTGTCTATACAAATTGAGAATGAAGCCTTAGGTGGCTTGGCGTGAAGCCCACTTCCAGTTTCCTGCCTGGGGTTTTCCCTCTATTGCTGAAAAAGTTCTGCAAAATATTTTTTTCTTTTTTTGATTATGCTTATTCCTGATGTGTTTTGCAAATTTAGATAGAAGAAAAAAACATGTCTCCTTGGTATTTATATGTCTCTTCATTAAAGGGTTAAGAAAAATTACACCCTTTTGCCACACAACGATATTCGTCATCTGTCATTGTCCGCATTTCCTTTCTATAACGCGGCGTGCCCGGTATACTTCCAAGTCACGAACGGCTAGCCCCTTATCAGCATGACAGAGCATTCTCGACGGGAAAGTAGCGAGCGTAGCGTTTTCAAGGAAGGAAACGCAAGTAAGACAAGTGACGATTATCGTTGTGGGTCTACATTTGCTGAGTATCTATAGGTTGTCCGGGGCCAGTGGGTAAGCCCGACAGGGGCCTGGGAGCTTAGGGCTACGGTCGGGCCCGGGTCTCGGTAGGCACGTACGTTATAGGCCCGGACGCCGTGCTATCTTCAGCCCCGCAATACTGTAGGAGGTGCCGCGCCTCCGAACCGCAGCACGTGAAGGATGTTGTAGCGGAAGACCCGTCATTGATCGTAGAGCTTTCGTCGGAAATCCCCGGAAATTTCAGCACGTGGTGGTCTTTTTTTATGCGAAGCATATTACGAGGGCTCAACCCAGCTCCTCAGGCGCGGCGGTGACCATGAAATCACGTGACACCGTGACGTCACGACAGAGGAGAAGTGGCTTTGGCTCAACTCTTGCAAGACGGGCTGGGTGGGAATCGAACCAGGGTCTCCGGAGTGTGGGACGGAGACGCTACCACTGAGCCACGAGTACAACGCTTCAAAGCGGTACAAAAGCGCCTCTAGTGAATGCGGTGTTGCCTTAGAAACGCGCTGTTTCTAAGGCGTGCGTCTCTTGCTCAGGCGCACATTTCGTTGCCGCGCCGAACGCTGCTTTGCTCGACGCTCACCGCGTCCAATGCGGGGCGCGTAGTCGCTGCCCTGTAGCCCATTGTCTTACACCCCTTGGCGGGTCGACGGGAACGCTGTCGCGTTCCACTCTTGAAGGCGAAGAAGTAATGCATGAGTTGTTTCTTCGTCTAGCCGAACCAAATATAGCCAAGCAACAGCAGTTCACCAGGCTAAACAGTGGTTCAACAACTAAAATAAAGGCTAGTATGCTTCGCATCCTGGGCTTAACCTTACCTAAGCCACAGCCATTTTTTTTTTTGTATTCCATCCACATCGTAATTCGGTAGCTGCGCGACGAAACCGAACCCGCTACGTAGTTATCAGCAGAAGAAAGAAGCCATAGCCACCAAGCCCGTGCGACGAACAGACGCAACTATAACAGTCACGGTTTCGAGCACAGAGTTGCGAGCTCCAGAAGTTCAAGGTTGTCACGTCATGCCAGAAAAAAAAAAAGGAAAACGATGTACGTAGATTAGATCTTAGAGAACGTGTTATACGCAAAAGCCAATCACACGCCGTGGTTGTTTAGCATGGCTTTCTTGTTGCGCTACTGTGAGCAAGAGGTCGCGGGATCAAATCCCGGCCACGGCGGCCTCATTTCGGTGGGGGCGAAAGGCTAAAAAAGAAAACACCCGTGTACTTAGATTTAGATCGTGGTTTTGGCACGTAAAAGCCCATAATTTAATTTTACTTTTAAAGCCAATCCTATTATTTGTATGCCACCGACTGCATGACAGGTTATGGCAGCCTTGCGAGCCGTGAATTCCACACCGACCTACGGAACTCGAAAACATCCACCCAACACAACCTGTGTGAGCACAGGTGCGCTACACAGACGACTACACCACATGCGCTGCGTTTCATAACTTGGCTCGACAAATCAAAAGGAAACAGCAGGTGCAGCGCGAACTGCGCATGTACTGTATATACCAGCAGATAAACGGGACGAAAACGGGTCAACGGAGTGCTATTTTGTTTTTTACTTCGCTCGGTATTTTTATCTTTCGCCGCAACCCTGAAGACTTACAAAATATATATGATGACGACGCGACAGGTTATACCGAGGTGTTCCCTAAAGATAAATTGCTCGTGAGAAGTAGAAGCGTGCAGCATACACGCTGACCCATATTCTCCGTGTCGTAATGCCCCCTGGAAGCCGTGTCATTGTCTCTTCCTCTGAGATCTAGCTCCCATGGAGACTGGCTGCGTGTCAAGTGTCAGACGGCAGACGACCCCGACACGACACCCGTTCTGCGAGCATTGAACCTAACCGCTGAGTCTTCGAAGCTTACTTGGCGCCAAAAATGACGAAACACGAACCTCTTCAGGAACAGCCCACTTCCATGGCTAAGCTTTGCTAACTTGTAAGTGGTGTGATCTCTGTGCGGTAGAATGGCAAGCCTAAGCCCACAGTGCTTAACTAATAATGTGCGACCGGTATTCGTGCTTATATATATATAGAGAGAGAGACAGAAAGGGTGTATAGAAAGGCAGGGACACTGAACGGGGATAGTTCTGATTGGCTACCCTGCACAAGGGAAAGGGGCTACTAAAGCAAGCAAGAAATAAAAAAGGAAGTAAGGAGAAAAAAAAGAATACCACGACCAAAATAAGTCGCATACGGAGAAGATACTGACTGGAACACCGACCTCGCTGTTCATCGATGCACAAGGCTTTGAAAGCGCTATGGCGTTTTTATTTCTCTCTCTTTTTTAAGATACGTACTATTTTAGATGTGGCCGCTTTCGACTACATGACGTTTTCGTAGCATTCCCTTCACTGCCGCATGAAAGTTGTCCGCAAATATAGGACTCGAGTTCATGAAATAGATTACACTCGAACCCCTCTATAACGAAGTGTTCGGGGGCCTTCGAAATCATTCGTTAGACGCAGGTCACTTCGTTGTAGAAGGTCACGCGCCACAAAGCTTCACAGTAGAACCGACACATACGTATTCCTTCGCTATACAGGTGATTTCGTTGTACGGGCGTTCTTTGTATGTAGCGGCACTCGACTGTATACTTGTATATACAAGTGTACGAGACGTATACGAGACGTATACGAGACGACTGTTGAAATCCTGTGAAGCACGTTTCAGCCCGTTTTTCGTCTTCGCGTCTGTTTGTGGATCTCCCAGACAGTGATAATGAGGTTTCTGGTGTCCCACGAGTACAGCATAGCAACCCAGTTTAATGAAACGTGTCTCTCTGGCATCACCTTAACGCCTGACTAGATTCACCCACAGGTAAAATGATTTCATGCAGTGACACCTCAGTCACAAAGTAACTGGGTCAGCAAAAGACTCCTACTCGAGACATATATATATATATATATAGGGGTTTTCTTCAAAGTTCAGCACGCAGGACCCGACGTAGCATACGCAGGACATGCGTTACTGTACTCTGACGAAGGCTGGTCCACCAGCCGAAAACGTTAAGTAAAAGAAGTCTTCCAAAAAGTTCGTCGTGTCTTTCCTGCGTATATATATATATATAGTTCTGCCCAGCTCAGCCTTTCCTTTCTGGGTTTGCGAGGTCGAGCTCGATCCTCTACGAAAGGGCGAAAAACGAAGTCGAGCTTTTTGTTTGTCAGTGGTCGTCTCTCGCTCAGCGGCGAGCTGCGACGCGTATTTTTCTTTGTGTCCAGTCGAGCCAGATAAAAGCGGTGGGAGCCCACATAACGCCGTGTACTTTAGATAAGCCTCGACGACCTTTTATACGCGCGAGAGAGATATATTTCCTGCAGCACTGCTGGTGCCATTCGCACATACGTGCAAGGGTCCAGATACGTGTAGCATACGGTAAAAGATACATATACGGGCCTACAGCGTGAATCCCAGGTTTCCCAGACCGATAGCCAAAGTCTGACCCGAAAGTACCGTGTATGTGCAGTATCATTTAGGGGCTTTACTGGATGGATGGATGAATGTTATGAGCGTCCCCCTTCGGAACGGGGTGGTGGTTCGCGCCACCAAGCTCTTGCGATTATACTGCCTAATGTCCTACCTAGGTTAAACAACAAAAAAAGAAAAAAAAAACCACCCTATGAACTCCCACAACCAAATTTTCTGATCCCCTATTGCGAACTGTACTTTTGTACGTCTCCGTTTTTTGTCGTTTCCCTATACTTTTAGAAGAGTTGACTGTTGGGCTAGTTGGTCGTCCATATTTGAAGTAGTAACTTAGCGCAAATATGATGATGATCATGACCTGACCTTTGATGTGCATGTACCGGCTTCACTTCTGCTTGGTAGGCGCATGCGTGGCAAGAGGATATATATATATATATATATATATATATATATATATATATATATATATATATATATATATATGCACTATCCTTCCTTTCCATTAAACAGTTGTGAGTAGCGCTTGTCCTTGTCTGTCTTCCTTGTGTCTGTGGTTTTATTTGCGCTAAGCTACTACTACCTATACTTTTCTTCCACCAATCCTCCAATCGCCTCTTACTATACTATGCAGGTCACTGCAGCGACACCTTGTGAGCAGTTTATTTTAAAGCCGTGCTCGTTAAATTGATGCAGTCGATTCGCCGCGGTGCAGAGTCCAGGTGGGTATACGGTGTTCTGCAGTCGAACGCGAGTTCACGGTTTCGATTGTCAGATAGCGGCAGCTGCAGCATTTCCATGGGAGCCATAACTTTTTTTTTTTTTTTTGGACCTCCTTGGCCATGTACAATAACGGGCGTGTACTCAGGTGTACGATCGTGTGCTCTCGTATATTCAGGTGCACGTTAAGGTGCATCACGGTGTCAAAATTAATTTGGAACTCTGCCCCTTCCCCGCCACTCCCATTCTCCAGCTACGAAACTGCTGACACATTGTGCGATCTCTTTCCTCTCTCTCTTTTTTTTTTTCTTCTTCTTTCATCCTATTGGAGCGGGCGGTCGCGGTGTGTCTTCTCAAGAAACAATTGCGTATATTGCTACTCTTCCTACCTTGTGTGGTGCGTTTATACCCGAAGTGAAGCGGAGTTTAATGTTTCTAAAGGACGACTTTGGCAACTACGAAATTTTGAGCGCTACATATAGGCCGTCTCTAGGTAAAACGTATCTTTTTTTATAGATTTCTGCACAGCGTTAGTGGCAGTGGTAGTGTAGAATTCATATATTTTATATAGTATTAACATGTATTACACAGATAAGTGTAATAGTTGGATTAGACAATTTGCAGGTAATAGTTAGGTCGTAACGGTACACCCTCGCAAAAAATAACACTTAGTTCTTCGATGATTTTCTGTCAACTCTATAGATAGCATACACTGTAAAATAATTTAAACCCCGGGTTAATGAGGGTGTACATCGGCCTAACTCACACCCTTACTTCATTTTTGGGTGTAAGGATGCGAGTTATAGACTGATTTACACCTTATTCACTTTTATAAGGGTTTAAATTATTTTTACAGTGTGCGCGGACTAGTGTCCTCACACTTTGTGCCGAACAACGTCTTAGAGACTCCCTGTGAACAAACTTCTTTGTTACTCTCGCATTCGGCTTGCGTCGCCACGGCATTCATGCAGTATTGAGTGGCACAGAAGAGAGAGGCAATAACGAAAGAGAGACGAAAATAAAAGGCGCGCTCCTGTATAAACGCCCGCTTTCGAGTTAGTTTCGCAACAACCTCGACACGGAATTCGGAGGCACTTCCTTCAGGGTTCGCTGATCGCCCTCTGGGTAAACCTGACTCGCTCACATAGCAGAGCACGGCAGTTTGTTTACTACGGGAGCTAGGCGTATCTCCACTTGTCCCGCGTTAAAGAAGTGTGTGTGTGTGTGGGGGGGGGGGGGGGGGGTTGAGACACGTTTTCGATGTTCTCTTAATTAAATCTCGAGCATCGGAAAGCTTCCGCTGCCGCCGCCATTTGTCGGAAGATAGATACATCTATTACCGATACTCGTCCTTATTCCATTCACTATATAGCCTGCAAGGACGCTAAGAAACGGACAGTACAGTAGCGCACGTTCACGCGCGTTCACACCACTAACAAATCACGTCGAACGCCTCGAGGGAAGCTTGTGCGAAGGAGGCGACAGGCCTGGTGACAAATTGTGGCCTTCGGTTTTCTCCCGGTTCGACACGACAGTTTTTTTTTGTTTTTTTTTTTTACGCGCACGTACGAAAATACATAAATAATAAAGAATCTCGACGTGTCTTTTTAATGATCAACGCTCGCTGCGTTAACGGACGGTATCTTACTCGTATATAGCAGTTACGCTGGACGAGAAGTCTTATAGTACGACGGGAGGTTTGGCTGCTGTTGATAATGCGTTTCCATGAGATTTTACTGAGATTTTACGAAGGTTGCGCCTTTTATTTGATTTGTAACTAATTACAGTGATCCAGACAAGACAATGGGGTCATTCGAAGATGAAGACTTGAAATAATCGGCAGTGAGCGAACGAAGAAAGCCACAGCTCGCGGGGTGCACGCTGTGTTCAGGACTGTTTGAAATTTCGCCACCTGAGCGTTTTGAACCAATCAGAGACGCCGTAGCAGCCCTGTGGGCCAATCAGACCCAACAATATGGCGGATTTGGCAAGATCATGTAGGAGTGGGCGAATGTTTGAACGTTTCGAATAGTGAATCGAACCTTGTCCTATTCGATTCGGTCCTCGAATCGATTACTTACTACGCTTTCCCTCTTCCCCTTTTCCCAACGCAGAGTAGCTGGCTAGATTAATGTGCCTCAGGCCGACCTCTCCGCATTTCGTATCATTAGACCTTTCTCTCTCTCTCTTGTGACTATTCGAAAATTTACAACAAAAAGAAGACAACATAAATTCTAAGGTGTACGTTATACGTGCCAAAACTAGGAGTCTGACTATGAGGCACGCCGTAGTGCTCCGGATTGATTTTGACCACCTGGGGGTTATTTAACGTGACCGCAATGCAAGGCACACGGCAATTGTTTTTGCATTTCGTCTCTATAGAAATGCGGCCGCCGCGGCCGGGATTCGATTCCGCGACCTCGTGCTCAGCAGCGCTCCGCCAAAGCGACTAAGCAACCACGGCGGGTATTCCGAAATCCGAATACTTTTCGAATAGTTTTCGAATGCTTAACGTCGTCGACCATACGCAATAAAATACGAAAATTTACGCAAAGATGCGATCACTGTCATCCCGTCCGCATAGCACATAACATTCTGAGCAGGCTGCGGCGTTCGGAGAGCCAGACTTAATTAAATTATGGGGTTTTACGTGCTAAAACCACTTTCTGATTATGAGGCACGCCGTACTGGAGGACTCCGGAGATTTCGACCACCTGATGTTCTTTAACATGCACCCAAATTTAAGCACACGGGTGTTTTCGCATTTCGCCCCCATCGAAAAGCGGCCGCCGTGGCCGGGATTCCATGCCGCGACCTCGTGCTCAGCAGCCCAACACCATAGGCACTGAGCAACCACGGCGGGTGGGCCAGACTTTGCCGACTGAACAGGACCGCTTGCAATGAAACATTGCTTAGACGCGTCTCCGATTTGTTCAGACACGGTAGTCGATATCGTTTGGTATACTCTTTGTATAGAACATACCTGCAGATGCAGCACCTGTGTCCTTTCATCGGATTAATTATTAATGTGTTTCCTTGCAACATAGTAACTTGATACAATACTGGTATACCGTCTGCCACGACGATTCAAACTAAAAAAAAAAGTGTTGTTATTTTGTTGTTGTTGTTCTTTAGCTCGACCATCGCGGCAGGCGGCACGAACTTTTGATATTGTCGCGAAGGTATACTCAGATACAGCGGACCAACAGTGGCTGCCTTTATAGGCTTTATTCGATGATGCGCGACCGCGCATGCTCCGACGTGCCCCGAGTGTGCGAACGAACTGCTTAGTTGTCTCCTAATGCTCCTCTTTGCACTTTTGATATATAGCTCGCGTTACAACGTGCAATGTTAATGACAGAGATTTTCCAATCTTGTGAGTGTACCAGGACGTGAAAAAAACGTTCGACCATAATAATGGCGAGAAGGCTGCAGAAGACTGCAAACTACTCGAAAAAAATATTCGATATTCGATTCGATTCCGGTGCTATTCGTTTCGTGCTCGATTCGGTTCACGTGCAGCGCTATTCGATACCGCTCCAAAAAGAACTATTCGCACAGCCGTAGTCAGTGTGGCGGAATCTGAGTAATAATGGTGTCCGGGCCTCCGTCAAGCTGCAGACCGCAGCTTTTAGCCTGGTCAACCACCAAACTTGTTTTGGGAACAAGGAATTTGAATGTCCATGGATTGTAACCCTGGCTTACTTCGACGGGTAAAGTGCGCGGTCGGTGAACAATCACGGTCGCAAAGCCGTGAGAGTGAACAAGATCGCGAACGGTGCTGCGTGCTAGCTGCCGAATCGTTTGTCTTGCACTCCCAAACCCCCTCTCCCACATCTTTCCGTGGGCGCGCGGTATACACGATACGTACAGGGAGTGGGGGAGTGTCGCCTATCATCGGGCCAGCCTTCCCACGGTCGAGACGTATGCGTGCGCGTTGGGTATACACAGACATATAGCACTAGGAACGCGCATACGTACACAAACGGATGGAAGACTCGGATCGGTTCGGTCTGCGTCATCAGTCGGCGCAGCTGATGGCATTAATAGATATATATATGAGGGGGGGGGGGGGTAAGGACTGCTGCCAACGCGGACGTGGACCCTTGTGTAGCAATGACATATACCAACTCTGAGATATTCGCCTAGAATCGGGCAACAGTGGTAATGAATTATAGTGCCTATCTGAATGTAAAATAACTGGAATACAGTTGAGTGAAGGCAGGCTTGTGTCCAAAGAAAATGAATATGTAAAGGCATAAGCGAATGAAAACAAAGGAGTAAACGAACACATAAAAAAAATCAGACTGCGATCTGAATTTTGCCTTCTACGGTCTGAATTTTGCGACGAAGCTCCACGAAATCCAAGTGATAGTCCGTGAAGTGACCGAGAAAAACTGCGCCCAATTAGTCGAGGCACCCCACTGACAAGCAGAACGGCGACGGTTACATTTTCGAAGTCCAAGACGACGAAGGGACGGCGAAGTATACATAACTGCACTTCTCTCTTGTTATACTCGCGCACAGCCCCAAGGGCGAGTCATGATCGACCCCATTTATGCTCCGCCTTTGTGCTGCATTGCGGAATACGTATAAAGTAGGAAGCACGGCGCCCGAATCGGTGTCGCATTGCCCAATTGCGGGCTAAATTACTGCACGCGCGTTCCTGCAGGCAAGGAGGCGTGCGCGTCCGTGGTCGTGTATACGTGCCACGGTGAACCGCGGGAGCCAGGATGCGACGATCGAGGCGCCTCGTCGCGGAACTTGGCCGACCGTGACGCGCGAATGTACGCAGTACGGGAGCAAGTGCCCATGGTGTGGAGACAAACCAACCCTATACCATATATCCACAATGGCTTGCCAGAAAACAGAAGGGCTAGCCATAATAAAAAAACCCGAGTGCGGAACAGTGGGAGAGGATGCTATCCAGCGACATCCTGAAAGTCCAACAAGGACTAGTAAGGTGTGCACGCAGGGCAGCTACCCTCAGCGGAGCCCTGGACTAGGGGAACCGACCCTGGAGAGAAGATGGAAGACTCCATCTGATGCCGCAAAAATCACTGCAAAATAGAGCAAATAAAAGTTTTTTATCATCATCATCATCATGTCGGCCGGTCGGCCACGCGTCAACTTTGCGAGCTATACAGACGATATTGCAGGCGACTCACGGGAGCGGCCATTTTGGACTGTTCAACACAACGAACTTCCAAGTTGTATGAGAACTATAATGTCTTGTAACGTGGTCACTGAACGCTGAACGCATTTATACAACTATTTCTTTGTGCTTGCAAATTGACCGTGTCAACGCGTGCGTTGCGTTAAAGATCGAAATTAGAAGCGTGAACAGCCCTAGATGGCGGCACCTAAGCGCTTCTGTGATATAGTCTGTAAGCGAACCCGAACGGACAAGTTCGAGCGCGACCGCTCACCGCGAAGACGCGAGTCTCACGTGGCAAGACGTCAAACGGGGCAACGACAATGCGTGCATTCGTTTTGAGAGAAATGTGATTTCAGCGTGACACTGACTGCAATTTCTCCGTATACGAATAATATCGAAGCGTATAAAGAAGCGCTCTCATGAGACAACTGCTGAATCTGTTCGAATGAAATTTGCTTCGTTTAGGAAAGTTTAAGCTGTTGTTGTAACCGCAGCACTGATGTATAGCGCCTGAAATTAGTTAACAGAACTTGCCTAAAAACGGTAACTTTAGAAAAAAAAAAGATGAAAGAATCGATTCGCGAAGTTCGTAATTCATTGGCTCCGTACTAGCAGCAAATATCGCAACTATACGTACATTGCATATTCCAGGCGGTCTAAAGTGGGCAAATATGACGCACTTTTTACAATTTTGGTCAAATAGCTACTTTGCTGGAGCGAGTAATGCGAAACTCCTATTCTCAAGTTTGTTGTATTGCATTTCAGAACAATGCATAACATATCAATTTGGTCCGCTTTAATTGGGGTCCTCTACAGGGTTTCTTTTTCTTTCTTAGCTGCAAAGTTTTTTTTTTTTTCTAGTTGCCTGCAGCAGATAGCACAATTCTAACCGTGGAGATAAATTACTCGATGAGGCGACCATTACTTCTACTAGAGACCAAGATACTCAATTGAATAACTAACATAGTGCACTATAGCTAACGTTTTAATCATCTGCGGCACATATTTCAATCTACGAATTGTAGCCAGTGAGTTTTCAAGGCAAATCGACGTGCAACGAATTCTGAGGACGGCACCGGTTTCGAGATACGCGCTTTCAAACTTGCGGTAAAAATGTACCGTTGTTCCTCATGCTTAATTAATAAAACACTGCTTTATGTGTTGCAGCACAAGGGCAACTGGAACGCCTATGCATTTCGTCGTACCCTTTGAAAATTATCTTGAAATACAGCGCAATGGCACGGCACAAAAGAAAGGAAGACGAGCACAGACACCCCAATTGTTTGTCTGCGTTCGTCTTCCTTTCTGTTGGGTCGTCTCATCGCGCTGTACTTAAAGATGGTTCTCATATCAAAATACCAACTAGACTAGCATTCAACCCTCTGAAAATTATTGTCCCGGATTTGATGTAGTCCTGAGAAATCGTTCGAAGTGGATGCGCCTTACGAACCCACCGCATAGAACACGTAAATTTGAATATGTGGTGCAAAGTAATTAATTAGAAAGTTAACTAGTGTACTTATGTTAGTTATTCAATTAACTATTGTTTTTTCGTACAAATAATGGCCGCCTCATCGAGTAGTTTAGCTGAATGGTTAGAATTGTGTTATCTGCTATAGGCAATTAAAAAAGAAATTTGGTCGGCTAAAAAATAAAACACCCGGTATATGCACATCACAGTATCGTGGTATTTGTTTTCATCGCGGAGGTACAGAGCTCTAGACTGGATGTTTCATTTTTTTTTTGTCTGAGTATCCGGCAATTTTCCTCTAAAAAATATTTTTTAAATGCTGAGGACTTATAAAGTATCCTTCGCACAGTCAGTATATGAAGGAACTTATTTCTTTTACAAACAACAAGCTTCATATAAAGCATTTCAGCGATGGACAAACGTGAGCATTTCAAGATCATCTGTATTTCGGTAGAGAATCCCAAGCGTAAAATTGAAGTCCTGTCGTGGATGGGGGTGCATGCCATAGAAGAGAGAGAGAGATCAGATATTGCTTCTAAATATCTTGGACACAATAAAAAAGAAACCAATGTGACACTAAAGAAATTATCAGCGAAATTGCGACGCGGTTTGCCACGCGTGAACGCGTCTGTCTATTCTCTCTCAGAACCGTGCAGTTTCCCTGCGATTTCAAGTAGAGGTCTTTCATGCACAGAGCTAAATAGCCCTTTGTATTAGAGTGTTCACAACGTAAGCTACGATCTGAACCAAAGATCTCTGGGACAACCTTTAATTAAGAGGTATCTGCGTCAGGCGTCTAATAGTCCACTCTTCTTCGTCCCGAAATATTGAAGCCTCGCAGGGAAGCATCAACCCTTCTCAACACAACATCCCACACGCGTTCGAGAGAGGGCGCCTCAATCATGAGAAAAGCACAAACACGCATTACTCACACCACACTATATTCATTATATTAACAGGAACCTAGGCTCACCCCCCCCCCCCCTCTTGGGGCCTGTACATCAAATAAACACATCCTATGATAGAGCCCTGCCAACTCCATCTTCAGAAAGAGAACGCTTTCTAAACTGCCACACAACCAGCGTCCAGGCAGCTGGGAGCAGTGGAAGATTCCACCACGAAAGTTTGAAAAACTATGGCGGCTGCTTCTGGTGTAGCACGTCAAAAACGTGCTGGGGTATATCACACCAGGATATATCACACCAGGACGATATATCATCACCAGGAGGCCTGGACTGGGGCCTTAGTTCCTTTGAGACTAATAAATGTTATCTCTGTCTCCCGAAGAAGCTTACCAAGTACACACGTCATAGGCTACTTTATGTTTACACACACAACTACAAAATGACTCCAGATAAACCCCGGAATAGCTACAAGTTAGAATAGCCTACAAATATATAGAACGCGCCAGCTGGCACCAGTTTCGGTGAGCAGTTAGAATTCTCCAAAAATCAATTTTATCGCTAAACATAGTAGGAAAGCCGCATACACGAACTCGCCGCATTGGGCACATGCATTATATTTGAACAGATCAAGAACAGGTTCCTATAGTAAACTATGGGACAAAAGACTTATTTTTCCTCGGCTAACCTGGCTGTGAAAATTAATTACCGGTGCATGAAAATACTGCTGCCACAAAGCGGATAAAAGTGTCTATATATTTTGACTAGATGTTCTCCCTATGGAGGTCGACGGCCTTGTACATGTGTGTGCAATGGACAGTGTTTGGCTCAGTAAGATTTGCTGAGTAGGCCGACTGACAATTGCTCCTAGTAAAAGTTAAAGTGATTGCCTTGAGCGAGATAATAGGGAGCTTTAGCATGACGCTACCGTCCTACCGCTACCGATGCCGCCAGCGGTGTATGACATACACATGCTTGGGGTTTATCGCGTATGCTAAGGTACGGGGAAGCGGTATCTATAACGCCAGAACGGTAATGCTAAGCTGAAGCACTTTAATAGGAAGTTTTAGCGTATCGCTATCGCTTCGGCCACCCGCAATCTTCGCATTTGATAGCGAAGACGCTATAGGCCGCACCGCGCATATACTGCTGCCGCGGCTTAGCTGTAGCAGGAGCAAAGCTAGCAGCTGGAGCACACTGTAGCGGTATTGTAAAGCTCGCTAATTACAGTGTCTACGGTAGGATCCCAGTTTCAGTTTATCGCTTTGTGTTACAAAGCAAGAGAGAGAAGCGGTCGGCCACCCAGACACAGCCCTTCATAGAATGGATTAAAGGTCTCATCACCCAGCGTTACAAAGCGAAATATGCTTACTGTGGATATAGGCTTGCAGTAAAGGAGGTACCAACACAATTACCTAACACTGCACTGCAGCCATATACGCGCTTAGAAATTGTCGGAAGCAGCCCGGATCACTCCGGCTGCGGTTGGCTCCGCTTCGGCACTCGACCGACTGGTACGTGCCTCAGCAAACAAGTCGAATTGAGTCAGCAGAGCCGTTTGAGTGCTCGAGCGCGCAGCAAGTATCTGCCACTTTGCGCAAGGAACGTCTGACCTGCTTTTTTACTACACGCCTGCGTGCGGGTGGTGTGTTCTTTGGCCGCGAGTCGCTAGGGCAGCCCATAAAGATGGATGTGGCTATGGGTAACGGCCGTTTACCAGATAGGAATGTACAGCTGCTATGCGACGTACGAAGCGGGGAGTTCTCCAAACGCATTTAGTTCCAGTGAGAGTTCCTGCGTCTCAAGGAGTCGATTCGGGCCAATTCGCACATATTTAAGTTCGCTCGTGATAGTTGTTCGCCATCGACCGGTATAGCTTTAGCTAATGATATGCACGACGCCACGATCGTCTGACGTCTACTCTATCGAACAGTTCTGGCGTGGGAACTACTTTCGTGAACATGGGCGAGGATCCTTTGCGTGTTATTTCAACTACACATATATAATTCAAGATTTTACGAGAACTGCCTAAGTGGTACCACCATCAGTCATTGCTCCTCGAAGAGTAACTGCAACTCAGTTAAACACGATTATGCGCGTACGAGACTGACGTAAGAAATCTGCACGAGGGCAGTGGGTGTTAATTAACTATCCGTGCTTCGAAGGTGAAGAAAGAAAAGCCAGCATAAAAGTGGTAAAAAGATCTTGACGTCAAGACATCTTCACTCTTTGCGGGTTCGTTGGCACAAATGTACGAGGAGCATTCAACTCTTCGCACGCTTTTTTGAAGGGTTTTAATGTTTCGTATGGTCAGCTGTGGTGCGTGGTTGCAGCGAACACAGTTCAAGACACAGCAGCAGTGCGCCCGAATTGAGCTCATTCAACTTGCAATCTTGCAAATGCGACTAAAAGGGACGTCATGTTCAGTGTAACAGCTCGCCCCCGGCGCGCCATGAAGGGCGCCGCGCGAGAGACAGGATATACGAGGAAGGTCAAAAAGGAGAGAACAATAATATGCTCCGAGAAGGCCGGGAACGTTGCGTTGTATAGCGCATCAGACTCGCCGCTGGTGTTATCGGTTTCGTCACGGCCCCCTTATTTGCACCTTCCTGCACAGCTTTTTCTTTTTTTTATGTTTGCCCCTGCTTTAATAGTTTTTGCCATAGCTATAATAGCTGCCGTGTGCTTCACGCAAAGCCGAGTTTACTTACATGTAACACGGTCAAGGTACTCAAGAGCACGGACTTGTTTCAGCGAAAAGGCATGTCTGTTACTTCGCTTGTAACGAGCTGCCGCAAGACCATGTGAGCGGGCGTTGTAAAATCCTATAAGTGCGTCGATGTCGAAGCCAAAGGCAACACGCGAAACAAACATCCGTTAGCACGCGGATAAGCAGTACCGCAAAGTGCGAATTCAAAAGCAAAAAAAGAAAAAGAAAAGAAGAAGGAGAAAGAGAAAGAAAGGCAAAGTACAGCTGAAAGCCACAACACCGATAACATCAGGAGGGACGATTATTTTCTAAATAGTGTTTGTCAGTCTACCATTCTACCTGTCAGTGTCTACTGAAAATGCCGATTTAGCGCGTTTCCGGGGGCCGCTATAGCCCTTCAAACTCGACTCCTCGACACGTTCGAGGCAAGATCCCGCGGGTTAGTATCGCTCGCTGAACGCACCGGTATCGCATGCATCGAAACGACGACAACACGTCGAACAATCGTCGGCCAAAACTGTTGCGCCATGCTATCTCTCCACTCACCTCCTCCGTGGACGAAGCAGAAGTAGGGAAACCTCCAGATGTTACCCAGGCCGACGGCCTCGCGCGAGCACCCTGCCACCAGATCCAGGTAGTGCACCCAGCGGGACTCCTTCACTTTCTTCTTGGGCTGCTCGCTAACGTTCTCTTCGTCCGACGACGTATCGTAGTCGTCGTCGAGCACTACCTTCGGGGTGTACTTGGGCGGCTCGATCGGCCTCAGTTCGGGAACCGAACGGGACAGCCGACGCGCCTTGCGGGTCGCTAGGTTGCTGGGCTCCTCGCCGAACGAGAACGAGCGCAGGTGGTAGCGGGCCGCCTCTTCGAAACCCTTGCTCGACATGACGTCCGCGGGCGCCGGCGTCGGCGGCGCGATGGGCTGGAACACCAGTCTCGTCGGCGTACCGGGCGGCTGGTCGGGGTCGCTGACCATGGTCGGGATGCCCGGAACGAGACCGGCGGACGTCGGGAACAGGATGATGGGACCCAGGCCGGCGTAGCAGTCTCCGCTGCCGGCTTCGCCACACGCTCCCCCGTTTGCGCCTCCCGGGCTGTGCGAGGGACTGTCCGACGAGTACATGTACTGCGAAGGCATCGTCGCGGTCTGCAGAAAGGGCAGTGCCACGACTTGGTCGTAGCCGCCTTCGCCGGGCGCTCCGGAGGCTCCGCTGAAGCTGCCGCCGGAGCTCCTGCTCGGGTAGCGAAACGCGGGGAGCCTCGCCAGCAGCGGCGACGGCTGCGGGCTCGAAGAGTAGAGGTGACCGACGTTGCTGTGCTGCTGCATGTTTGGGCGGCCGCCCGCGCGGGGGCTGTTGTATCCGGAACTTCGTCCAAGCCGCAGCAGTTCGGCGCTTCTTATTCGCTTCTTATTTTCTTTCTTATCTACTCGTCGAAGAGGGATCCACCGGCACCTCGCGACCGAGGTGCGGACATTGCCGACTCCTCCGAGAAGTCTTCAGGTCCGCGGGGTCCAACGTCGCCGCAGCACTCAAGGGAGTGATCTCTTCGAGACAACTTCTTATTCAATCGCTTCGGCGTAACGGCGCGCTGAACGGGACGTCGTGCTGCGCCCGCTGGTCATGCGACGAGGCCGACTGCCTTCTGAGAGGGAAATCACCGACGACGAATGAGAAAGGCAGCCCCCCACTCTCTTCCCGTCGTGCTCGCACACAACAAGCGACGCTCCGCTGGAGACACGCTCGACCCTCCCCTACTCCGCCTCTCGTCGGCACCCCGCAGCCCTTCCTTGCGAGCTCGCGTCGTCGCTGCGGGAGCAACAGGTAATAATAATCGCGTGCGACTTGACTGCGCCGTACTCGCGCGCGCGCGCACCTCACTCAACAGGTGCGTGTGCGCGTACTGCGTGCCAGAAGCGATTGGTTCGCTAAGCAGCGCTAAGCGCCGCGATAACGGGCCCGTTAGGTCTCTGCTGTGCCGACAGATGGCAGCACCCATCAATGTGGCCATCAGCTGTCTGTTTTTTCTCATGGTTTCTCGTATGGAAGATAAAGATCTACGCCTTTCGTTTTACCTTTCTCCTCCAGAGAATCTCTCTCTCTCTCTCTATTGCCTTTCCACGGTGCCGCCGCCTTTACCTTTGGTTTTCAGATATTTCTCCTCCTCTCTTCGGGAAACCCTTCCGTCTGCTCCGGCTCGTCAGCTAAGATCGTCTGCTTCTCTTGGAGAGCCTCGTATGTTTACTCAGACCGACGGCAAAACCTTTTTGGAGTATGCTCGCATGTAACGCACTACGAAGCGCGAACTTAGTTGCAAGCAGAGAGGGCTGTGCACTGTAATGCGTGGTGCTCAAACAGTTACGAGGAGTGGCCCCGGTAGCGAGAGAAGTTATTTGGAACATTCTTAAGTTTATGGTGGAGCACGCGCATGGCGAATGTGGAAATCGCAAGGCGCTCTTGTAGACACGTTGCACGCCTTTTGCTCATTGTTTCGTCTACTGAAATATGTCTGTGCACACTTCCTTGTTCCGTACGTTACTTAAATTTGCGGAAATTATTTAAAAATATACAGAATTCGTGTCGTTTACGTGCGAATAGTGCAAGGGGGAAAACATTAGGAATCGTGATAGTGCAATAAGGAAAATTTTGCTAAAATTATTTTCTTGAACGTAACATGTTAACGAAAAACAAGAATGACTATAGTCATTTCAACTAGTCATTTCCCAAGTAATATTACCACCATCCGTTAAAGAAAATAGAAAATCCCGCTTGGTGTGGGAGAATAGCTAATACATATCAGAGCAGTTGCGTGAGTTTTGTAAGCATACACGAACGCAATAGCCCGAGTAGACCGATTAACTAAATCTTAATCAACTAAGAGGAACTTGATCAACTCACCAGAAGTCGGTCGACCACATTTAACTACACTGCAAAAAGACAAGACGCGAGTTGAAAAAGGAGACACACACTATAAAGCGTTACGCTTACAAATGAAATTTTACTTCAAAACCGTATGCTTATAACGTTATACAATTATAACGTTAAAACAAACACACACACGCTTTGGCAATTTTTCGCAAACAAAGGCTAAAGGTCAACAAGAGCAAGAACAATGTTATTTGCGGTCAACATACACGATCTCAGCCGGCCTTGGGTAAATTGTGCATATGACTCACACATGTGTCCGGTAACTTGCAAATATAATGTGGATTTGGTCACTTTCTGCTTCACCTCTACCTACATAAAGTAGCCCCACTTTTTCTTTTGCTAAGTCCGTGGGACGACAAGAAAGTGGTTTTAGTCACTGCAATGAACGAATGACGCTGTACGTATCACTGACACCGATATATAGAAGCGTGAAGCGCTTTCTTGCTCATGAGTAGCGATCGCTGTAGATTTTCGAGAAACGAGAGAGAGAGAGAGAGAGAGCGAGAGAGAGAGAGAGAGATGCAGAAAGGAGCACTTTGGCGAGCATAAGGAAGCAGTTGGGAAGATGTATCTAACACGAGAAAATACAAGAGCGCACATAAAAAGTACTAATATGGAGACAACATTGGGGAAAATATGCATCTAAAAAAAAAAGAAATGCGACAAAATCACGTTTGTGCGCATCTGGTTAAGAAACTATTTTCATACGCGTGAAATGAAGATGTGAGACCGGCCGCGAGATGATACGTCGGACAGGGCACTTAATGGGTTGCTCGCTTGTAAGCTCGAGTGATTTGCTTTGGTCTGCCAGGAAAATTAAGTGCGAGCTGGACAAGGACGGAAAAAGAAAGGCACACATTAGCCCAAGACGTACTACTTTTAACAGTGTGTTCTTGTGACACTGTGATTATACTTTACACCCCACAGATGTAAATGTAATAAAAGTATAACAGCTACAGAAAAACAATAAAAGTAAGGAAGTAGGAGATATGTGCACCCCCTCACACCGGTGCTGGCTCCCCAATAAAGTTGACAGTCGCTTAAGTATCTTTACCTGATTTGAATGCGAAAGTATTATGACGTCTCGCGTGCCATGACGTGTCACGTGACGTGATAGCATACACGATCATCTCGGAATCAATTTCGCTTCCAATTATCATGTGACCAGGATACGTGACGTCATACATGGACACGAGTCCTACAATACTCTACCATAATGCACCTTACTCTAATTTGTACCATCCTTAATCCATTTTAATCCACATTCATCCGCCTTGCTCTAATTCGTACCAACCTTAATTTACCTTAATCCACTTTAATCCACCTTAGCCCACTTTAATCCACCTTCACTCACTTTACTTCACCTTAGTTCACTTTACTCGACATTAAGTCGCCTTACTCTAACTTGTTCTAATTCACTTTAGTTCGCTGTAATTCACCTTAAATCGCTTTAATTACCCATAATTAATATTAATTAACGTTTTTGTACCATTTGCTATCTTCTGTATTACTACATACGTCATTCAACGATTCTTCAGTTTACCAGCTGCACACCTTACAATGCAACACACACACACAAAAAAACGCCAGCAACCATTTTTACACTGTAGCAATGTTCTCGCGAACGGCAATTTAGGCAACAGCCGGTTTGCCCAGGGCAAATAATTTTTTATGTAATAATCTTTCCGCTGACTGCATATAAAGTAGTTACAAAATCGCAACCTAGTGGAAGTAGCGCATTTTCTGTGTGCATGTGCTTCTTCTCTGTCCGTGTCAAGGCCGTGTGTTTTTCTCCTGCACTTTTTTTTTCTTATGGAGTACCAACATGACCAAACTGCATTTTAGTCGGCCGATACTCTCGATTTCCCCGGTACACTCTTCTCCAACATGTCCCTATATACGAACTACATACTGCGAAGTTTACTCATCACTCACGAAGTGTTCCTAATTTCCTCTAAATATGATATATCCGCCCTTTTTTGGCACTCCAAGGGAAACGGGAAACTTTGCAAGCGTTTTGATCAACGCACCTAAACGGATTGAAAACGAGGTTTTATCACGTTTAATTTAACCCATACTTAACCCACACGCCTCATCATTTTGCCCCAAACATTCCCCACATTGCCTCAAAATATAAACTTTGGGAGTGACCTATCGTGCCCAAAAAAAGAAACAGGAATCATTTAAATAGGCACGTAACGTTCTTGAGTCGCACTAACACCTTCGTTATAAAAAGCAAAATAAAGACGACGCACCCAAGTTATCTCAATAAAATATGTTAAAATAATAAACTATTGGACCACCCGAACAAAAAGCTTACCATATTCCTTTGGCCAAACAGCTACGAGCATAACGTTCCATGAAACGACACATTTGAACTGAATAAGCTTAGTCTATTTAGACATGGGGAACCTGATAGAGCTCAAGTCTCTGCATTTATTTAGAATGCCGCAGCATGGATTACTCTACCATGCTGTGTATATCGCAAGGAAGGAAGATAAAGTGGCAACACACACACACACACACACACACACACACACACACACACACACACACACACACACACACACACACACATATATATATATATATATATATATATATATATATATATATATATATATATATATGCATACACTTTTGAAGACAAGGTCTTGAGTGAGTGAGTGAGTGAGATCCGGCTCTTTATGTGTGCAACCTCTTAATAAAAGGGGCAATTTCGTTACTTGGAATGTCGTAGGAATCTGAAAAATGGTTACCAAAATGCGGCTGTCAACGAGACAAGAAGGGGCAATTAGTCTCAGAGTAGCTAAAATTAACAGCTAGTACGAGCGTAATTTGCACCCATTAATCGGAAATTAACCACATCACGTCTCAGTCTGCACTATCTCCGGGACTCGGCCCTTCTGGCATCTTGCTAAAGAAAGAGATTCAGAGCCCTTCCACTATGTGAAGATGGAAGACCAGAGAATCTGTATTGATCAATAGCTATACTTGAAGAAAAACCAGCGCTACAAAGACGCGGACTTACTCGCCCAAATCAAGCTTCTGCTGCTCAATAGCCATATTCAGTTTCATTGACGCTTTTCGCGAAGCAGTTTGCTTTAGAGAAACGAGATGGCGCTTTCGGCGGGACGCCGCCTTCATGGAGGAAGGAAAAAACTTTTCTTTCCTCCATGGCCGCCTTGAAACCGTTGGATTCTGCGAGAGCAGGGGGAAAGTAAACATGTCCGCAATAGGGATTAGTAAGAGGCGATTGAAAGTTTGCTGGAAGAAATTAGGGAACCGAGAAACAACGGAGGCGTACAAAAGCAAAGTTCACATTTGGGGTTCAGAAACATTGGTCATGAGAATTCAGCGTGTGCGTTTTTTTTCCTGTTATTTTTTTATTTTTTAGCATAGGTAGGACATTAGGCAATAACATAACGAGAACTTGGTAATGCAACCGACCACCCGTTTCAAAGGAGACGCTCATAGCATCCATCCATCCATCGGTATACGCTGCCTCAGCGAAAGCGCACGAATACGAAACCACTACCTCTTCTGCCCTGCGTCTGTGCGATCAGCTGTCGAAATGCAGCTGGGTTTTCGCTAACGCATTGGGCTTCCTTCATGCTGCAGAAAATGGAGTGGTGGAGTGAAGACGTGTGCAGTAGTTGACTGCAGAAGTTGTGACTCGCATATATTAAAGAACGGAATGAATCTGTGCGCCCAAGTTCACGGGCGGCTGCTATACATAAGGGTTGCCTGTGTTTCCGGCTCTTCGCGATGCACGGCTTCCCCAGAGGATAAAAAATTTCACAGCACCAACTGCACCATCCAGCACCAACCGTAGGGGCGGAAGACGCTTGCGCTCGAGAAGCCGCTCTACAAGCCGACGGGGCTCCAGAAGTCGCTCTACCTCGAGATCGCGACTTACATCGCCTTCTCCAGCGCGCTCCAGCTCCAGAAGCTGCTCCAAGTCCCGTACTGGGAGCGACTCCTCCAACAGCTCACGTTCGAAGACTCCCAACGGCGGTAAAGGCAAGTCCTCTCTAACGTGGGCCGATAGGGCCCGTGGCAACCAAACGCAGGCGTCCAACTCTCAAGACTCGCACGACCTGCGTCTCACGAATGAGCTCGAAGAGCTTAGGCGTGCCAATGATAGTCTTAGAAAGGAAAACGCTCTGTTCAAGCAGGAAATCAGTCGGCTAGCCGCCGAGATGGCGGAAATACGAAGATTGGCGCTCACACAGCCAGCTTCTCAGCCTGCCGCACGCTCTTCGGCCATGGACACAGTGGAGGCCCCTCCCAAGACGGTTGCAGTGAAGCGGCGTGCCCTGGATGACTCAAGGGGAGACGAGATGGTAGAACTCCTGTCTGACCTCAAGGACGCCATCTCCAACATACAGACAGGACTCTCACACGTACAAGAAATGATCGCGCACCCTCAGCTGGGCCTGGTCGCCCTCAGCACTAGAATACTTAGGCTGGAGGGAACCAGCCACGGATCTTTGCCAAGCACATCTACAGCTCAGGTCCCAACGTTGCCCAGCGTCATTGCCTCACCGACGGAGGGTGCCATTGTGAATGCGGCACTTTCGCAATTCATTCACAAGCCCAAACATGGATAACGTAAGTAACATCATAACAATGTGGCAGTGGAATTGCGCAGGGTTCGCCAGCAAACGGGCGACCCTGCGACAATACCTAAAAAGCGTAAAGGACAAACCCCAAGTAATCGCCTTGCAAGAAACGATCACATCATCACCTATCAAGCTCCCCGGTTTCCTTACGGTGGCTTCCACTGAAGGAGGAAGGGGGGTCGCTATCCTGGTCAGTAAAAAATTCACGTGCCTTCAGCGAGACCTTGGTCCCGCGGACAATGGGATCGAGTACGTCATGGCCGAACTCCTTGTCGACCCCCCTACGCAGCGCTTAAGAAGAAACAGTATCTTCATACTGAATGTTTACTGCAGACCCAGCGTTCACAGAGCCAGGCCTAGTGGTATTCTCAAGAAGGCCGTGCATTTGGCTGGCTGTCAGCCTCTAATTGTCATGGGGGATTTTAATGCCCAGCATCAGGCGTGGGGCTATTGTACCAATACGAAGAAGGGTAGAGACATATGGGATGCGGCAGCGGAGGAAGATCTTACGCTGATAACCGATAAAGACTTTCCAACCAGGAGAGGGAACTCGGTATGCCGAGATACGACTCCGGATCTTACCTTTGTCAAGAACCTGGAAAACGTCAAGTGGACGAACACAGCCATGGACCTCGGTAGCGATCATTGCATCATCGAAGCTGTGATCAAGACTGCCCGCAACAAAACGAGGACCTTTAGGTTCACTGACTGGGACTTGTTCCGAGCCAACCGCTCCGAGCGCGTCCTTAACGATGATATGGACTTATACTCTTGGTGCGACGAGATAAAGAAGGATGCGGCTAGAGCCACCAAGGAGGTGACAACCGATCTGGAGGTGGACAGGATGGACAGTAGGCTGGCGCATCTTTTGGAAGCCAAGCAGGCACTGCTCGCGAGATGGAAGACTCAGCGCCATAACAGAAGACTACGCAAGAAAATCTCCGATATAAACAAGATGATAGAGGCTCATTGCAAGGTGCTATGCAAGCAGCAATGGGGACGAGCTGTGCGACTCGGTGGAGGGCCAGCTCAAGAACGGTAAAAGCTGGGGTCTCCTTAAGCACCTACTGCACGATGGCAACACCAAGCCCAACCAGAAGAGAGCTTTGGCGAAAGCTGTCCATTTGGCCACCGACTCGACTCCCGATGAGGCAGTCATGGAGCACCTCATAGACAAGTACCTGGCGGCCACGGACGATCCGGTGCCCCCCCAGTTTCCCGAGTACGAAGGGCGTGACGTACCATCTATGGACGAGGATTTCACTGTGGCTGAGGTCAAGCGAGTTCTCGCATCCCTCAACGGCAGATCTGCCCCTGGGCCCGACGGGATCACCAACAAAATGCTCAAGCATCTCGACGACGCCTCAATCGAGTTTCTTACGCGCAAGATGAATGATATCTGGTGCAGCGGCCTCATTCCCAAGAGCTGGAAAACAGCCTACACAGTACTCATACCGAAGCCAGGTAAAGCGCCGAGCATCGACAATCTAAGGCCCATCTCCCTGACGTCGTGTGTTGGAAAGATGGCCGAGCACGCCATGCTTAACCGCCTCACTGACCATCTCGAGTCTAACGAATGCTATACACACAACATGATTGGCTTTCGGTCGGGGCTTTCGACTCAGGACGCCATGAGACTGATCAAGCAACAAATCATTGACTCTACCTCCGCCGACACTAAGGCAATTCTCGGCTTGGATCTGGAAAAGGCTTTTGACAACATATCGCACGCCTTTATTCTCAAGAGCCTGACAGAGTGTAACGTCGGCAAACGGGCGTACAATTTCGTGCGATCTTTCCTTTCCTCAAGGTCCACTAGACTGAAGATTGACGAGTTTTTGACCCACGAAATCCAGCTTGGTCCAAAGGGAACACCTCAGGGGGCGGTGATCTCCCCGACGCTGTTCAACATCTCCCTGATCAACCTGTCGAGGGCCTTGAACAAAATCCCCAACATTAACCACACGATCTACGCGGATGACATCACCATCTGGTGCTCCAGTGGATGTGAAGGGCAGGTCGAGGGTGCTTTGCAAGAGGCCATCGATGTGACGGAGCGGTATCTAATCCCCACCGGGCTAAGGTGCTCGCCCGCTAAATCCGAGCTCTTGCTCTACAAGAAGAGGCCCAGAGGCGGTCCACACCGATCCTGGAAGCCAGCAGCAGAGAGCCACATTACATTATTCACCGGTAAGGGCTCCCCAGTACCGCGGGTAGACACTATCAGGGTCCTAGGAATGTTTATCGAGTCGAACGGGGCCAATGGAGCCGCCCTCAAACGCATTTGTTCCAAGACCGAAAGCGCCCTCGGCCTGATCCGAAGAATCGCCAATAGGTACTGCGGAATCAAGGAAGACAATCTGATCCGGATTATCCACGCCTTTGTGCTCTGCCACCTCGCTTATTCAGGGGCTATGCACAATTGGCTCGTATCGGAGCGCAACAAGATCAACGCCTTAATCAGAAGAGTCTTCAAGCTTGCCGTCGGCCTTCCCATGCGAACGCACACAAAAGACCTTCTCAATTTGGGAATTCACAACACGTTCGAAGAAATCGTTGAAGCCCAAGAATTTTCCCAGTTTGTCAGACTCTCCGGTACCCCAACGGGCCGAGCCATACTTGGCAAGCTGGGACGTAACCCCATGGTCGTCAGTCTCAACGCTGTGAAGCTGCCCAGCGACGTAAGGTCCAAAATTTACATACACCGGATGCCACGAAATATGCATCCCACCTACAACGAAGGACGAAGGCGAGCCAGGGGTAAAGCTCTGCTCGCCAGTGCCCGCTTGAACAAGGACCGAACATGCTTCGTAGACGCTGCTTCCTACGTTCAAGAAGAGGCCTTCTCCTCAGTGGTCATCGACTGTGATGCTAAAATCCTTAGCTGCGCTACCGTCCGCACTTCTAATTCCAGCGTTGCAGAGCAAGTTGCTATTGCTCTTGCATTGACGGACAGTGTACATGACACGATTTATTCGGATTCTAAGGCCGCTGTCAGGGCCTTTCAGATGGGAATGGTGGCTCCCCAGGCCCTACGTATCATCCAAAGTGCCAAAGACATGAAACATCACTCTTTGGCCTGGTTCCCTGCGCACATTGGGACCATTGAGGGTGCCTTGATCAACCCCAACGAGGAGGCGCACTCAGCTGCACGAGGTTTGACTGACCGTGCGCTGGGCAACGCGTCCTCTCCTGGGCGACCCGAGCCTCTCTGCTCGTACAACGAAATATGCAAATACAATTATCTGTCAAGAAGAGTCCTACCTGCGCCGCACTCCTCGCTGTGCAGGGCCCAGGCAGTCACTCTCAGACTACTGCAAACAAGCACTTACCCGAGCCCCGCAGCGCTACACACAATGTACCCCGACCGGTTCCCAAGCCCGGATTGCCCTCTGTGTGGTGACTATGCGGACTTCGAGCATGTCCTGTGGGGCTGCGCCTCTGCCGGTCCTCCTTTCACTCAAGAGGAAATGAAGAAGCTGATTAGGGCCCAGGATCAGACCTCTCAAACCCTGGCAGTCCAGAGGGCTCGCGACAGGGCCGTCAGGTTCCACCTGATGGTCCCCGAGTGGGCCTAGCCAGGTGGCGTGGCGTTTGCTTACGTCTCTAGTGGACAAAATAAAGTTATTTCACTCACTCACTCACTCATCCGCCAGCGTTGTACGTAGCGCTAAGCTTCAATTAAGGAAAGGACTTCAACCCCGGAACGTCTGCACCAGTGATCAATACCGCTCGTTATACGGTGTGTTGCGGCTAGGGTGGCGTTCAGGACATGGAATCCACCAAGCCCATCGACTACTACGTCAGGCTGTAGAAAATGAAGGAAAAATGGTTTATTTAGCTTAGTTACGGGACTCCAGTCACGCAGGATCAAGTTAAACGTCTCAGTACACATCAGGACCCTCTGTCCTCACTATCGAAAAGTTTCTGCTTTCAATACCGTCGTCTTCCCTAGGCGAGTCGACTAGGGAATCTGAAGACTGTCCAGCAGCAAATCACCATCGTCGACTCCGTTGCGATACCACGCCCATGCTCACTATAACCCGCAGTAACTCCGTCCTCGTAGAAACTGGTTTGGAATCTGTGGAAAGAAATCATCCAGCGACACCTAGTTCGTTCGTCGTTGCCCTCCCCCCTCCTCCGCCGTTCTTCGCGCAATTCTGCCAGGGGAAGGGCGGGCTGAGCGGGCCTTTCGTGGAACCCTGCAACAGCCGGTTTACGCGCTGTCTTGACGGCTGGAGAAGTGCCGGGGGATGGGTATTATTGACTCGTTTAATTAACTGCGCCTATCAATTCGTTGTCATGGTTCCTCCCGTTCATCATTTTCTCCGGTTTCCAGCTAATGGTAGGGTAAGCGCTTTTAGTCATCCACGCCGCATTGACGTCTGGATAGGAGGTGCGTTGGTTTGACACGTGGCAAACCTTCAATTAACACCCTTGGCGGTGTTGAGACGTAACAGGTGACAAAGGGAGTAGCGCCGCTTCTTGGCATAACTTTCTCGCACGTTATCTACAAATATCTACTCCAACTCATACGCGAACTTACGCCCACTGTATCGTCAACGTATTAAGAATAATCCGCCGTGGTTGATTAGTGGCCATGTTGTTGGGCTGCTAAGTACGAGGTCGCGGTATCTAATCCCGGCCACGGCGACCGCATTTCGATGGAGGTGAACCGTGAAATTCGAAAACACCCGTGTACTTAGATTTAGGTGCACGTTAAAAAACCCCAGGTGGTCCAAATTTCCGGAGTCCCCCACTACGGCGTGCTTCACAATCAGATCGTGGCTTTGGTACGTAAATCTCCATAGCTTAATTTTTGCAACGTATCAAGAATAAGTGGACGGGCGCACACTTGAATCAATGCGCCGAAGCATGGGTTGTGGCGACTACACCGAACGCACACTGTTATTCCAAAGTGAACGTTTCGTAACTGCCCACGCAGTAAGCGAGTGACCAGCGATAATGTCTCTTTGCTACAAGTTATTACAACGTACAGAATATCTACGTTGCAAGCTTTGTGCCCAGCAAGAACAAATGTATTGCAACTGAGAACACCCGCGAGCGATCAGGCAGAAAATAAACAATAAGATAGTGACCATCCGGGTAAATCTATCTTGTCAGAAACGTGACAAGCCACTGCTTAAAAGTATTTGCTAAATAAAGATTGATGAGTTAAACACACTGACGCTGATTCAATTCATAAGCGGAAAGCTAGGATAGCTTGGAATACATCTTTAGTCCCGCTTTTATTACAAGCACCGTATAGGCTGCTCACGCCGTTTGGACAAAGCATAAATGAGCTCCGAAAGCTCATACATATCAGTTAAAGCTGCAGCGCCAAAGCTTCGCGTATTGTCCACCCAATCACCGTTTACGATGTCCGCTCAAACAGGCTTTCAGAGTAGCACCGGCGTCATGCACATCCATTGTAAACACAGAGGCAACGGAAACGGAGGCAGCTGAGGCAAGCAATGGACGCGTCACCACGTGATCAAACATGGCAGCGCCCACAGGATTGCCGTGAAAAGGTTCGATACGGTAGTTGTGCTGTATTGGTTAATAAAGGCACAGACACATAACTTCGTTGTTTGTCTCGTCTTTTTTATATTCTTTGTATTTTTGTATTTTCCTTTTTAATCCTTGAATTTTTCTTCTAGTTTATTTCTTGATATTAAGCTTTTTTTTTTTACTTTACGACGTTTCGACACGCATCGTCAAAGACTAGCGTTTGGGCAACAGTGTTCATCGTTTGTTATACCATAACTTCGTTGTTCAGCGTCAGCTTCAGGAAGGGATACTCTACAATGGATCACATCCATGTCATTAGTCAGGTTATCGAGAAATCCGCAGAGTACAATAAGCATCTCTATAGGGCTTTTATAGATTACGAAAAAGCGTTTGATTCAGTAGAGATACCAACAGTCATAGAGGCATTGCATAATCAAGGAGTACAGACCGCTTACGTAAATACCCTGGAAAATATCTACAGAGATGCCACAGCCACCTTAATTCTACTCAAGAAAATTAAGAAGATACCCATAAAGGAAGGGATCAGACAAGGAGACACAATCTCTCCAATGCTATTCACTGCGTGCTTGGAAGAAGTATTCAAGCTATTAAAGTGGGAAGGTTTAGGAGCAAGGATCGACGGCGAATACCTCAGCAACCTTCGGTTTGCCGATGACATCGTTCTGTTCAGTAACACTGTGGACGAGTTGCAACAAATGATTGAGGACCTTAACAGAGAGAGTGTAAGAGTGGGGTTGAAGATTAATATGCAGAAGACAAAGATAATACGAATAGCCGGGCAAAGGAACAAGAGTTCAGGATCGCCAGTCAGCCTCTAGAGCCTGTGAAGGAGTACGTTTACCTAGGTCAACTAATCACAGGTAACCCTGACCATGAGAAGTAAATTCAGAAAAGAATAAAAATGGGTTGGGTCGCATACGGCAGACATCATGAGCTCCTTATTGGAAACTTACCATTGTCACTGAAAAGGAAAGTATACAATCAGTTCATTTTAGCGGTGTTGACATATGGGGCAGAGACTTGGAGACTGACAAAGAAGCTTGAGAACAAGTTAAGGACCGCGCAAACAGCGATGGAACGAAGAATGCTAGGCCTAACTTTAAGCGACAGAAAGAGAGCGGTTTGGATCAGAGAGCAAATTTTTCTAACACTCTTAGAAAATTTTACACCCTTTGGGGCGTATCTTGTCCCACAACAATAATCGTCATCCGTGCTGCCCGCGTTTCCTTTCTTTAACATTGCGAGCCCGGTACTTTCCAGTCACGAACGGCATGCGCCTTATCAGTGTGACGCAGCATTCTCGACAGGAAAGTGTCGAGCGCCGAGTTTTCAGGAAAGGAAACGCAAGCAAGGCAGATGACGATTATTGTTGTGGGACAAATTTACACCCCAAAGGGTGCAACCGTTTTAAGAGTGTTGAGGGTGCAAACATTTTCTGAGTGCATTTTCTTGACCCGAAAATACCGGGAGCGCGGCGGAACTGAATGCAAGTAAATGGCGATTATACTAAGATAGATTATAGCTTTTATAGTAAGATGCCTTTCTCTAGTTTTTTCGAAGTTAAACTCTGGTACACTTCACAAAATATAAACTTTTCTAAATAAGTTTTTATTTTAAACAACATTAATGGGCAATTTTCTTCATATATGACTAACAAGAACTACAATCACAAACAAAACAGGATGACTATGGATAACTGTGGGTGAATGCACTCTTAGACAAAGGTACACCCAGTGGCGTAGCAATAGGGGGGGGCCGGGGGGCCGTGGGCCCCGGGTGCAAGGGGCCTGTGGAGTGGGGGGGGGGATGTCATATACGTCTGAAGACACCCCTCTTTCCGCCGGCTACACCCGGGGTGGGGGGGGGGGGTGACAGAAGACCTATGGGCCCCGGGTGCCAGACGACGTAGCTACGCCACTGGGTACACCATTTCGGGTGTATATCTGCCACACAACGATAATCATCATCTGCCTTGATTCTTCTCCTTTCTTTAACGCTGCGAGCCCGGTACTTCCCAGAAACTAACAGCATGCGCGTTATCAGCATGACAGAGCATTCCCGAGAGGAAAGTAGCGGGAGCGGCGTTTTCACGAAAGGAAACGCATCAAGGCAGATGGCGATTATCGTTGTGTGGCAGACATACAGCCCAAAGGGTGTCAAACTTTTTAGAGTGCACTCTTAAAAAAGTTTACACGCTCTGGGGTGTATATCTTCCATAAAACGATAATCGTAATTTCCCTTGCTTGCGTTTCCTTTTTTGAAAACGCCGCGCCCGCTACTTTCCTGTCAGCCATGCTATGTAATGCTGATAACGCGCATGCCGTTCGTTAAAGGTACCGGGCTCGCAACGTTCACTCTAAAAAGAGTTTGCACCCTTTGGGGTGTAAATCAGCCACTCAAGGATAATCGTCATCTGCCTTGATGCGTTTCCTTTCTTTAACCCTGCAAGCCAGGTACTTTCCATTAACGAAAGGCATGCGCATTATCAGCATGACACAGCATTCCCGACAGGAAAGTAGCAGGCGCGGCGTTTTCAAGAAAGGAAACATGTGAAGGCAGATGACGATTATCGTTGTGTGGCAGAGATACACTCCAAAGATGCGAACTTTTTTGAGAGTGTTAGAGAAAGGAAATGTGGATAAGACAGACGACGTTTATCGTTGTGTGGCAAGATACGACCCAAAGGCTGTAATTTTGTTTTAGAGTGTATGGGTATACATGCGTACAGGCAATGGTACGACTGAACATGAATCGCTAAATCGAGACAGGTGCTAGCAGGGTGCTAGCTTTCCGTTCGGCAACAATGAAAACGCGTGCGAGAAATGTTTACAGAAATAACGAACAGGTGGCAGCACCTGCCAATGCGTGCCGCCGACAAGTGCAATAGGTGCGTTTGCTTACTAACAACAACTGATGCAGCTAATGCCGTTGCGCCGGGCAACTAATACCTTGTTTTAAAGGAAAAGCACAATGTAAGTTCTCATGCGGCAAACTTCAGATTGCCTCACTATTCTCGTTACTCCAGTATTCTCGCAACATTTCCCCCCCCCCCTCCTGCGGCCTTTCGACTAGAGTTTCGTGTTACATAGTGCTTACGTGCGCTGTGAGTGGATTTAATTTCGTTTACCCGCTAATGATTGCATCATAATTATTGTCTGCTGGTAGGTGCCCGCATGCAGACGTAATCGATGTAGTTCACCGTCTCGCGGTGCTTGTAAGATCGAGCGCATGTCTACAATCGAATTAACAGGAAGGTGCTATGTCAGCTGGCGTCACATGTTGCTGTTGGTGTGATTGCATAAATACTTCTTTCCTGGCCTGACCCGTTTGTAGTGTAGCGCGTAGCGGTGACGTGCGGTACAAATACGTAAGTTAAGGGTGCTTTAAGCGCTGTTTTAAGAGTCCGTGCTGCTCTACATTCGGATGAACGCCGCGGAGACCTTGTTTAAAAATAGCCGCCTCGTTTGATGTATCTTTGCCGCGCACCGTGCCGTTTCACAGATGCGGAAAACCTCTTCGTGCCGCGACTGGATGTGGTTTTAATTTCCTTTCCCTGTACTGCAGCATGTCTTCCAGAGCTAAACAGCGGAATGCCGCGAACTCTGCCGAATCGGCAACGCTGACCGTCAACGAAAGGATACTCAGGGATTGCCACGCTCTCTACGTCGACCCCGATAATGGTAAATTATCGTCGCTTTGCTATTAGTACTGTCAGTTTACAATGTCTTACCTGCGACGCTACGAACTCGAAGATTGCCTCTCAAAGGTGTTCCACTCAAAGGTTGCCTTTTGTACAGTAACCGCAAAACAGAAACACAAATTAAAGCTAATATGTTCGAATGGGACCTGAATGTGTTAGTGTTGGAAAGTGGTGACGGTCAGGGCATGTGCTCGAAGTGACCGGTACGCACGTGGGCCTAAACACACTGGAAAGCTGGCTAGTTAAGCGAGTTGATGGGGCATTTGGTTTGCATATTTTTGCACTGGTTTCCATTATGCCCATGAAACCGGTACACTGTGTTTGCGACAGTGAGAGCCCCCCCCCCCCCCCCCCCACACACACACACACACACAAAGCTGTCACTCACTTCTTTTTATAGGCGTGCAAACTCACTGCATGCTTACGCGAAATTTAAGCTCTCGCTTAAGATGTCAAAAAGCATTTCAACCCGTGCCCTCGGTTGAGCTTCAGGGCCTAAGCTTACAAAAAAGATTTTATGCTAGAACTCTTTGTAAAAGCAGCTACCAGCCAATCACGATGTCAGACATGTTTTTAGCCAAGGCTGGCCAATTACAAGGGGCATTTGTGAACAGAAGGCTTTGGGTATTCAGCCTCAGACGAATGATACCAAATGTAAACAGACAGTGAAATATAGACCTTGTCTGATGTCACCTGACACCTTTACCTCACAATGTTTCCATATCAGAGGTCCATTGTTTGCTTTTCCCCAAAGTTAGCTTAAGAACATTGGGGCTACTGTTGAAGTAGAAGCAGATATAATGTACGTACCACAACTTGAAAAAAAGGAAGTATGTTCAGTGAAGGTAAACAGTAAACAATTGGACATGGAATTAATACCCCAGTCAGACGAGCAAATTTAGTGGCACTTTGAGCGAATCCACTTTGCCTCGCTTGAGTGTCACTTCAGCAGTGTGGTGCTAGACGGCAAAACAAAGTGTCATTTGGGATTGGTGACAGTGACAATCTGTCAATGTGTGAAGCCATAGGGGTGGATATCACTATCGCTATCTTTAATTTCAGAAACAGTTATTGTTTTGTTACGAAAACAATGCTTATTTACAAGGACCTTTGCAATAAAAATAGAAATACTATAACTCTTAACCCGTGCAACCCTATCAACACGTCTATTTGTTTTGAGCCAATACACGCACAAAACACATCCAAAATCCACGAGGTCAAAACGGCAGAATTCATTAAAAATTAAATGTTTAAAATTTGTGTTTGGCTTTAGTGATGTCGCAAACTCACTTCAGCGCAGCCAATTGAGTTCGTCGAACACACTCACTGCTGCACTGTGGCATGGTTCGACTGTGGTACGGTTGAGGAACAGCGTTGAAGTGCTGGTCGGGGAAGGCATGTTGACTTCTGCTATACTTGTTAATTCCCGGCACTGCTGAATGTCAGCTTGCAATTGCTGAAACAGATCTTTTGAACTGAAGGTGTCCAGCTCACAGCATGCTGCTAATTCTTCTCTTCGCAACATAGTCAACGGGTCTAAGTGCTGCAGGTGTTTTGATGCAAGATGTATGTTAGTGAGGTCTGGGATGCAACATCGATGCAAAACCAGCCACTTAATCTTCATCAGCCTTAACATTTGATGTCAGTGTGAACTGTGCTAATTCACTGCATTGTTCAGCATTGAAGACAAAAGAAAAAAGTCGGGATGAAGTTTGCATAAGCTCTAGCCTAATAGTTTGTGCACTGCTACTTATTGCTGGGCTAGTTGGCCCATACTTTATTACGGCATTAAAGATACAAAGCAATGTGAAGGAAGAACTACATGGCAGTCACTTGCAGCGATGTTTATTCAAAGCAGACCTTCCTTGACGAAGTGAATGGGGGACTCCCTCTGAGTAAACGTAGTTGCAAGCGATATTCTTCATTGTTCTGTATTTCATGGCCTGCACTTGATGCAGGGAGATCTTGCATTATTAAAAGGTTAACTTGTAATGAGACTATAAATACATAAACTGCAAGCCATTGTACTGCTGAAACCATAGTATAAATTTTTCCTCCTGTAAAGGAAGTTATAAAATCTGTTTGCCAATAGAACTGCAAGCATCATTGCCTCGCATATACTAGAAACCAGCACATCAGTGCACTAAAGAGGGAAAACAGTATGCAGGCTTTCTGAAAAAAGTTGTCTTTTAACATGAAAAAGTATGTACTGGGTTCATTACTATACATTTCAATACTAATTATAAATATAAAGAAGAAAGAAAGAAAATCATGAACACTCTGACTTTATGGAGTCGGGAAGCATGATACATGCACCAAATTCTACATGGCTTTGTCAGAGCTTTGCATTTAGAACAATACATGGATACTTCGGCATTGCTGACCATCTTACTAATTGCTGCTAACAGGCGAGTAAATTACTGAGGACAAACCCAGTCCAAAACAAAGGATAAGCATTTTGCTTTGCTAGAGTGTCACATAGGAAGACCATGCATAGAATTTTCTCTTTTACCCATAATTATTGGTCAACATTTCAGCATAGAATAGAAAGGCAATCCATACAAGTTTCAGTAAATTTTATTAATTGGGCCAGAAAGCAGGAAGTCCCCCTTTTTTTTAAGTTCTGGGAAGTAATACAGTGCATGAAATAATAAATTCTTACACTTGACAACAAAGTTCCTCAACATATTGCACACAGATTACTGCATCGCATTGAAAAAAGAAAGAAAGAAAAGAAACTCTCATCCAGTGATGTTATGTTATTCCCGAAGGAACCTTATTAAATTCCAGGTTCAGAAACTGCATTTCACCTCAAAGCTCTGATAACATTTTTCACATTCTTGTTTAAAAAACTGCCGGTATGTTCGCGAAAATCAGTCCCAGCGGACCGGCGCGTCGGGTCATTCATTTGTGCAGCGCGTATTCACAACTGTACAGGAAATTTCGTCGGGCTAGCGCTCATGTCACAGCGTTCGTGTTTTAAACGAGAAGAGAGGGGGTTGACCGAGGGTCCCGATTTTTATTAGTCATATCATAAGAAGCCAACAAACACTGACACCATGGGACAACATAGGGGTTAATTACTTGTGCTTATAAATGAAATAAAGAAACGATAAATTAATGGAAATTAAAGTGGATGAAAATACAACTTGCCGCAGGCGGGAACCGAACCCACAACCTTTGCATTCGCAGCGTTCGTGTTTTGTGATTCAAGACTGCGCCAGCAGTCCGATGCGACGTTCCTTCCCTGCGGCGTTGGCGCGACGCTATGTGCGCGACACTTCTACAGAACGCCTTGGCGCTTTAATTCGTGTGGCGACTAAAACTCCACAGCCAAAGAACGCGCCTCTACGTCGACGCCAAGCAAGGAACGCCTGCAGCGGCAGGCAGCGGGATAGGACACGCCTTTATGTGCACTGGTGCGCGTGCGCGGGCATTCGCTGTGGCTTAACGACACGAACCGCGCCTTTTCAGCACTCTGTTTCAGCAGTTGCATGCACCGTTGCCGAAGGCGAGGCTGCGTTTCCTGGTGCGCTCAGGAGGTGAAACAACACGTCCTGAACCCAGTGTGCGCTTGTAGAGTTGTGTGCGTCCTTATCGGGTGCCGAACCGCTCGGAGTGATCCTTTTTTTCAAATTGGCTCTCCAGATATGGCGTGGGAACCTTTGGGGAGCCTTCACGTGGCTTTTTCAGTTGAAAAGACGGTCTTCAAGGAAAATTTAGTTGGATTGAGCTACCGTTCTACCTTTACCTCAACTGCGCATGCCCGCTCGGCGGCAGGTGGTAACGGCATGCTGAAATACAGCTTGCGCGATGAGCTTTGATTCGTCAGTTCTTGTGACCCCTTTTAACGGGGGACGAGCCACTACACAGCGGTCCGTACTTTTCAAATCTGTCCATTGGTCAGTTCACAGTGGCCAGTGGCGTAGCTAGGTCGTCTGGTACCCGGGGCCCATAGGTTTACTGTCCCCCCCCCCCCCCCCCCCCGGGTGTAGTCGAGTAAGTCGAGGATATCAACAATTTCCGGGTGTCTTCAGACGTATATGACACCCCCCCCCTCCCCACTGGCCTCTTGCACCCGGGGCCCACAGCCCCCCCTCCGTTGCTACGCCACTGACAGTGGCCAGTTCATGGCAGGAACTATATTTCGTTGCGCACTCGCGGTGGCACGCGTGGCGAGTCTGTGCAACTACGCGCTTCGACCGCATTGCGCGCTGGGCATGCTGCGCGGAACTGTCGCGTGGTGTGGCTGTCAGGCGAGGCGGAGTGTTACGGCGTTCGCGATCTCCGCGGACTGCGTGGCCGCCCGAGGGCCTTGCTTTTCCCGGACGCGCGTTGTGACGAAATGGCCGGGGTTTTCTTGTTTGTCCCCTCGCCGCACCACGCTGTCGCCGGAGGCGCGCGTGTCGCGTGTACCTGTGGCGCGAAGCGCACAAGGACACAACGCGAGGGATCGAGATTGGCCGACGGTGCGAAGAGCTCATTGTATGTCCGATGTGTTTCTAAAAAGAAAAAAAAGAAAGAACCTTGTAGGAACCATTGACGATTATTGTCACTGTAAGCGTGTAGCAGAGCTCTTCAATGAAGCTTTTTTTTTTCTTCATCAAAGGGACGGTGCGCTTGACGGCATATATTAGTTGCAGTGAGGATACTTAGCGTTCGGTGTTTCATTCCGTAAATCTGTGAAGAACGGAGCCGTCAGCGAGCTCATCTGTTTACTTCGTTCCACAAGCTGTTTGTAGCGCTGTGGAAGGTAGGAGCCTCTTAGCCAATCAGGGCTGCAGCAGCACAGAAGATAGTCCGACAAATACTTGAGCAGTTTAGGGCTAGATTTAAAACATTAAACAAACAAATTTAAGACAGTTTGGAGTGACAGCTTTAAAGTATAGAGAGCGCTTTGACACAGTCGCGAAACTGATAGCAATGACCTGCACGGACACAGTTCCTCGGAGGTGTGATGCACCGTTACTAGGTAATCTAGTAACGTTGGTGTGATGTGACAAGGTGGTGACGCACCGTCTTCCAGCAACATGGCGTCGCCCGATTCGATTGTGTCCCGTGTGTGCCGTCCGCCGAATGTGCGCTGTTTACCCAAGCTGGCGAAGCAGATAGCTTTAAACGTTCTTGAAGGGCTTCGCGTCGAGTGGGGAGGCAGTTCAAGCTTGAATTCGCTTATCAAGAGCGCTGCAAAACTCACAGGCAGGGGCCTTCCCCAATCTAAACACCCTTAGCAAAGCTTACCCCACACAGTACGGTGACACATGCCCGTGGTGAGGAGATAAGCCAACCCTCTTCCACGTAATATGGGCCTGTCAGAAGGTATCCAGAGTAGAAAACCCGAGTGCGGAACAGTGGGAGGGGATGCTCTCCAGCGAAAACCTGGACATCCAGCGTCGATTGGTCCGGCGAGCTCACTGGACATCAGTCCTCAGCGGAGCCGTGGACTTGGGGAACCGACCCTGTCTGAAGAAGACGGAAGACGCCATCGGAAGATGGAAGAAGCCGTCTGAAGCCCGCGAAAATTACATCAATTTAGAGCACAATAATTGTTTTTCCTCCTCCTCCTCACCCAGGTGAGTGAGCGAACGCTCTACGAGTGGACAAAGGAGAAGGCGGGCAGGGTGTTGTCACCGAAGAAGCGTTGTGGTGCGAAAAGGCGCTGAGCGGACAAGGAAGCTGGACGTTGCTGACCTGAGCGTGTTGCGAAGGGTGGTGCACAACTGCTGCCAGAGAGGGGAGATTCGGACTCTCGCCAAGGTGGTGCGGCGTTTCAAAGAGGACGACACGCTACCGACCGTGTTCCACAGCAACGATGCAAAGGATGCTGAAGGAGCTCGGCTTCCGATGCAGGACACGGTCTCGTAATGCACCGGGAAGACGAAACAACCAGCGGTGCCGATCTCAGTTGTGACGAGGACGATGAATTGTGAGCCGCTCTAACGGGATAACTTGATTCATTTCCTGTGTGCACACAAGTCGAGATCATTCAGTGCTGTCGCAGTGGGGGCAGCGAAAGTGAGAACGAGAACGTCTCCAATGAGCTATGGCAGACGCCGTAGTGGAGGGCTCCGGACTAATTTTGGCTGCTTGTGTGTAGAATAAGAAGTGGGGCCAGTACCTTCGAAAAGGGCGTCGCCCGTCAAAAAATATATATACATATATATATCAAAAAGACACTAGCGCCACCTGCTACAAAAATAAACACGCTAAATATTACACATCTATTAAAATAGATGGAGCCACCTGTCATTATCACGGGGCGACAGGCGCGCATGAACACAATTTTCTGACATGTTTCATCCTGATTGGCTAAGCGGCCCCTACCTTCCACAGCGCTGCAAACAGCTTGTGAAACGAAGTATAGAGGTGGCAGAGGTAGAAAGCCCGCTGCGTCCTTTTTGTCGCCGGTGTGAAAGGTCGACCACCGACCACGAAAACGGTTGAATGAGCCAAAGACAGCCATTCGTCTCCAAAAGAAAAAAAGAAGCAAACGAGAAAAGCTTGTTTGCCTCCGTTGAGAGATAAACATATACATACCGCAGGCACTATAACGCGCTAACGTGAACTGTCATTGTTGCTGCGCGCACACACACACGTATATATATATATATATATATATATATATATATATATATATATATATATATATATATATATATGGAATCGTGGATGAAGTGTCGATACGTCGAGTAAGAAGTTTGTATGGTGAAGACGAAGAAACTTCATTTAGGAATGGTCTGGCAGTTTTTGTTGTGGTGGCCTCAGGTGGCGGCTCGAAGTCCTTGGACTCGGGCGGCATCTTCGGCTTGCCGGACGGCCCAGAGCTGGTCGGCCAACTCTGAACTCTGAAAGCCGTTTTATGTCAAATTTGGTACTCGTAAAAAAAAAAAGAAAGAAAAGAAAACGATTTGAAAGACCGAAGTGTAAAGCCCACTGAGTGTGGTTTAGGAGAACGAACTATATATAGTGTGTGCATCCATTTTCGCTATTGTGAACCAAACTGGTCGTGCTGTCTGACGCGATAAGCGGCGGCAGTGAATGACCACCGAGAAGACGAAATGCAGGTGGTTGTGACGATTTTGACAAATGCTCCTCGCCTCTTAACTATATTGTCATAAGGGGTGAAATCCAGGGTTTGATGGTATCCCGCCTGGTCGGGAAGAGGCACGATGAATAAAAAGAAGGACGCCGACCAGGAGCTAATAAACGTTTACTGAATGTGTTTTTTTTCACTAAACGTTTGTAGTTATTGGTTGGCGTTTATGTTTATTGACCATGGAGAGAACGTGTCAGATAGAAGTACAATTTGCGTTTAGAGTAATAAGAGAAAGTTTAGAAAATGAAGTTGAAAGGATGCATGGAACGCTCAGTTTCGCAACTTCGGATAGTGCGACAGTTTCGCGACAGTGCACAGTCTAAGGAATAAAAAAAAAAAAAATTATCGCTTGCAAAAATTCAATTGTTTGCCAAGTATAGGGAGTTCCCGATAAAGCGCTTACGGTGCAAGGTATATATATATATATATATATATATATATATATATATATATATATATATATATATATATATATATATATATATGTATAAAACTTTTTACTTGCGCCGAGCTCTGTTGCAGCGTTCGCGCGCTGCCGTGGCTATACACATTTAAAGGGACGTTAAAAGCAATTGTTAATCAAGCTAAAGTGATAGATTAGTAATTGGTAATCTCTAAGGCGTCAATAATATCACGAACAGGGCCTTACTTATCGAGAAACTCAGGTAAATGCAGGCATTAGAGGCCCCCTGGGACATTCAAGCACTTTCTCGATGACGAAAGCACTCCTCAGTTAAATTCTGTCTCTATTGCCCAACCACTCGTTGCAGAATACATCATTGTATTGTATTTGAAGTCGAAATATAATGCTACTTATCCATTTCTATTTCATTTTTAGAAAAAATGAACTAATTGAAATTACCCTTGACAACGACGCGGGTGGTCGAAATGTTTCGTTTTCGCTCGACTCAGCGACGCCCACGCTTTCGCGTTTCAGTAGTTTCGTTATCGCGTAGTGCCGCGCTGGTTTTGCTGGCTCGCGAAACTCACACAGACTGCAAGTAGCAGAGAATATAACTTCCATATTATGCCGCGGGATGCCCGAACGGTCGTAAGCCCCTTGAACAAGAGGCAACTGCAGCGGCGAGTCCACCGCTCTGTCTTGGCTCGGTGCCGCCGTCTGTCGGGCGCCGTTTTACTCACCGATGGCAGCAAAGGGCGGTGACGGCGTATGCAACGTCACCACTCCCCCTGTTGTGCGGCGGGAGATTTGAATTTCGAAAAAAAGGTATTCGGCCCTTCAGATGCAATTTTTTCGTAAACTAAGTCCTTGGCCCGAAACAAGCGTCGCGAAGTTCCTGGAACGGTATATAAACAGTCCGCGTCGACTTCTTATTTGCCTTTAGGGTCCTTTTAAAGAAGTTTACACCCTATGGGTTGTATTTTGTCCCCAAACAATTATTGTCATCTGTCTCGCCCCCATTTCCTTTCTTTAACGCTGCGATCCCGGTACTTCCCAGGCACAAACGACTTGCGCGTTATCAGCTCGACACAGCATTCTCAACAGGAAAGTAGCGTGCGCCGAGTTTTCAAGAAAGGAAACGCAAGCAAGACAGATTATCGTTTACGGACCAGATAAGCCCCAAAGGGTGTAAACTTTTTTTAGAGTGTATACTGGCGGCTAAGAGACTAATTCTTACACCCTCTTTGGGTGTAAGGGTATGAGTTATACACCAATTTATTTCCACTCTTGTTCATTTTTGAGGATTAAATTATTTAACAGCCTTAAAAGTGAATAAGGGTGTAAATTGGTCTACTCTTTAAACGGTCGCACCCTTTGGGGTGTTTATTTGTCCCACAACAATAATCGTCATCTGCCTTGATTGCGCTTCCTTTTTCGAAAACTCGGCGCTCGCTACTTTTCTGTCGAGAATGCTGTGTCACGCTGATAACGCGCAAGCGGTTCGTGACTTGGTAGTACCTGGCTCGCAGCGTTAAAGAAAGGAAATGCGTACAATACAGAAGACGATTATTGTTGTGGGACAAGATAAGCCCCAAAGGGTGTACATTTTTTAAGAGTGTAAGACTCACACCCTTACACCCAAACATTTGAGGATGTAAATAATTTACACCTTTCAAAGTGAACAAAGGTGTATTTTGGTCTATAACTCATGCCTCTACACCCGAAAAAAGAATGTGTAATGGTGTGAGTTATAGACCAGTTTACTCTGTTCTTCACTAAGGGTGTAGACTATTTCACATTGCACGTACGATGCGTCGGAGCACCGTAGCTTTCACTGCCGCAGCCGTAGAAACCCATGCGGGAGACACATGGTGCGATTTTCCGTGCGATCAGTCGTACGGCGCGTCGTGTGCGACTTGCCGCATGCGGCGATTCGGGACACATGGTACGAATGACCGAGCGGCGGCTAGCTCCGCCCAGAACCGGCGCCCCTGCCTGCGTGGAAGTTTGGAATGCTGCATAACTTCGAACAGAAAGTGAAAGCAAACGTATTTGCACAGCTCTCTTGTTTGGAACCAACGATGACAATATAAACACGCCCATGGAAGCACTGTAGACGTGTTTCCACAAGGTCGCGTTAGCAGTAACGGCTCCTTTGACAGCCGCCGATGGCTGTGCCGGCAGGCACAGCTCGCTCGGCCACCGAATCCGACACCGGTGGCGCTTGTGACACGATCGCCGATCGCTTGCAGCTCGTAAAACGAAGCGTCTATGTTAGTCGGCACAACGTGTACGCAGTTATCCTACGCTTATATTGCAGCACATTTGATTTCATTGGCGCCGACAGAAGCGAACGAGCATGCCAGGCGAGCTTGCGATCGCTGGGAGACCGTGTAGGCCTAGCTCGCCGGCCGTCTATCCGAGGCCGAGGGCCCATGCCGATGCGTCCGCAGCTCGTAATTAAGCGCCTAAATTCATCAGCACAATCAATGCTTGAACATTTATGTTTTTCTTAAGTGAAAATACGGTTAGTTTTCTCGGTGCCGTTAGTAGCGATGAGTAAACACGCCACTCAGGCGAGCCGCTTCGTATAGACGATTGCTGGCGCATCTGCGCTGACGGCGTCCGTTTACTATATCGCACGACGTTTCATAACATGCACTCTTTTGAGGCCACTTTATTCTATAAGTTATTTCGTGTCAGAAACAAATTGCTGCTTATTTATGTGCCGCCGTCAGCGGCGAAAGAGGCCCTCGTTTCGACCAGGGAGAAAAAAAAAACAGACATGATCGGAGCGGCGAGGCGCTCGCTCGCCGGCTCCGCCCCGTCGGGTCTATGACGTGGCCGTGACGTTCGCGCTACCTGCGCTGTCATTGGCTGCGGTCGCCCGACCGATGCGGCGGTCGCACGAGAATATTCAGCAAGTTGGTCGCATGCGCGGCGTGCGATTCGGCGCCGCGTGCGGGGGATTTGGTTGAGAACCTGTTGAGTGCGGCTGCCGGTGCGAATAGTCGTACGACCGATCGCACGGAAAATCGCACCATGTGTCTCCCGCGACCACCGCGGTGCGGCAGGTACAACGCGACGTGAGAAACGGAAATTACGGATCGTAGTGGCTAAAGTAAACAGCGCAACGAACTTGTCTAGACGCGCGAGGTAACTTTAAATTTATAATCAGTATATACGTTTCGGAGCATAATCGGGGCACCGACGCACGTTGTGTTGCATTTACGTTTGGCGTCGACCACGCCGTCGCGTACCGGCTTTCATCGCGGAACTCCCCTTGACAGCTTCGCTGTAAAGCAAAACAAAACAAAACGAAAAGGTGAGGATGAGATTCCTCGCTCCGAAATGGCGTAACGTGTAGTGAGAAAGCGACGAGCGGCTGCGTTCTTATTAACCACGCTTTCTTGCGAGCGGCGTACGTGTCAAGTTACAGAGGAGGGCCCGTTGTTAGGGAACCCGCTGCAGAGTCACGACGACCACGGCCGCGGTGAGAGTCCCGCCGCATTCGTCCGTCGCTGACGACGGCCAACGCGAAACCGCGATCACGTGTACGCGAAGCGAGAAGTCACGCAGGAGAAGCCACCGTGTCGGGCGAGCGGAATCGGCAGCCACGTATTACTGCGCCGTATACTATACAAGCGCTTGCAGAGTTACGCACGTGAGAGAGATGCGGCCGAGGAACGGAGTTTTTGTTAATGTTTCCCAATCTTCCCACGCTGTTTCGCGCAGTTTCATACAAGGGGCTTACAGTATACACATTGTGCGCGAGTGGCATGCATGCATGTGCGCGCGCTTAGAGCAGGAGATGTCTTTGTTAGAGCGCGCTGTTGTGTCGCTAACGTAATGCTGATTTTCGCTGTACTTGCCCATTGTGTAGAGAGCGTGTCGTGTAACTCGAACCAGTAAAAAAAATATTAAAATAAAATAAAGGTATGTGGGGGGGGGGGATGGGGAAGTTTCTTCGTGTACACGCATGAGACTAGCGGCGTGTTCGGTGAGCGAATCCTTTCACCAAATAGTTGGGCCAGCATGAGCGAGGGTTATGCAGTTCATTTCGCGAACGGTAACCCTCGGTGTCAACGGTAGACCTCAAGCTCGCCTGTCTATGCGTAGAAACGACATCAATGAAATGTTTTTCTTTTTTTTATTGTGGCTGAAAGGACCCTCTATTGGTTTCTCTTCTACAAGGTGCCTCTGACATGTACACGTGATATTGCTCTCCAGTCGGCGCTTTAAATGCACGTTGCCAACTGATATGTGCTTTGTTAGCAACGCGTTGATCCATACTATGCGTGCCTTAGTGAGACTTCTGTGCTTTCTGCGACTCCACCATGCATGCACTCGGCAAATGATGGCTGGTTGCCGCCGAGATTTCAGCGTTCGCGCATTCTTCGTCGTTTTTTTGTTGTTATTTATCACCATTGTTAGCAGTTGGACACATATGACACTCAAGCGGCCTCATACAAGATTACGCGAACCGGTACAGACACGACGTATATAGCACGTTGCTACACCACGCAAAATTATTTCCGTACACGGCTTAAAATCTTAAGCAGGACGAAGGGCCGGGGCGCTGGATTACCGAGACAGCGGCATTGATCAACGGTGGGTGAACAGCGGGAGGCCCGATCTATCGAGACCGTGTTTCCACGAGGCGACGTGTTACTAAGCTGTATGTAGTAAACTGGATGTGAGGGCGAACCAGGGGGTTACGTTGGCTTCGCGTTGATGGGTTCTTTCGTTTCGTCTATACAGTTGGCCGCGTATGTGGCTTGTGTATGTCGGAAAGACCGCTTACGGCGACGAGTTTACTCACGCGCACATCGTTCAGCGCTATGCCTCGATGCGAACGCACTCGAAAATTACGCGACGCGAAAGGGAATTAACCCGACCGGAGTCTTGCCCACGTGACGAATATCTCACGTGACGTCCGCTTCCGCCGGTTTAAAGGAAAATAAAGAAAGAAAAAACAAGGAATGAACAGTCGACCGCGGTCGATGTGCGCGGAGACTGCCATATCACCGGAAATTTCATTTCGTTCGGAGATACGCGTATGGAGCCCCCGCATACACTTGCGAAGAAAGAAAGGAAGACAGAAAGAGTTTAGATAGTTACAGATAGCTTGCTGGCAATGACGAAACGTTGAGTATACGCACCAGCGTGAGTGATAAGCTGGGACGGGTGCGTGGGCCGACATCCTTGCTAAAATCGAGCATGATATTCTATTAAATGCCAAATTAAAGTCAACTTAAAGGAGCATTAAGTCAGTGTAAACAAAAACAGAACCTCTGTAACGGTTTCTTGAGTGGCGGGTACACCGACAGATTGAGTTCCGAACGACATTGTTCGGGCAGCGGTTATAGTTGACGAGGCTGCAGGGGACGGCTTGGCCACATGTATCGGAAGAGAGAAAGAGAAATGAAAATAGGGAATGAGGCGATAACGTTCGATACTAGTGGCGGGAGGGAACGAGGCAAAACTAAAAAGCAGGTGACAGCAAAATAGTGAAAGAGATTGCAACAAGTGCAGTGACCCACCCCCAGGTGCGCTGCCTGCGACCGCAAGAAGTGCAATAAAACCCGGAAAACCTGCAGTGGTGTGCTGCCTGCTTCTTCATGAAAGAATAGCTGTTCGTCCCATTTTTTAAAGCAGTGTGGCCATGACTTTTCCAGCATGTCAGTGTTTATGCGGTAAATAGGTAAAGGTCCGAATTTTCTGTATCCTAGAGAAAATACTCGCAAGCGCGAGGACGTTATAAAAAATTACGCAACAACTCCTCTGGGAGTTTTCTAAGTATGCGTAAGCATTGTGCCGCTTGCTCATCTCCACGCAGCCCAGTGTAATTATCAGTGTTATGAAACTTGATCCGACCGGTATAAACGACAGCGTTGCGGCGACACGAACTGCGGCGGACGGCGACACAAAGTCAATTGATGACGCAAGCAAACTTCTGCAGGTGGCGACGCCAGGGGCGCTGGTGACGTTCCGATCACTATAAGCCGTCATATAGCTATTTAGCGCCTTATCAATCTGCGTCGAACCATTATCAACCGTACTTCGGCGGCGGCTGCGTATGGCGGGGCTGCGCGGGCCTGTGTTCTTAATTGCCGTTGAAACGAGACGCGCCGGTCCTGCATTGAAACAACACCTAGATAGCACAAGGCCTTTTCACTCCGATCCTTGACGTCATGCTAGTGGCCCGACTGCCACAGAATCTAATGGGGCTGCTCCCGAGTAGGCAACAGTGATCTTGACGTAACCACTTTCGTCGCGCCAGCCTTGGCAATGAAAATTCTGGGCCAGTAACATGATGTAGTGAACAGTCCTTTTGCTATATCTAGGTGGTGTTGCTTGAAAGCGATCTGCGATGGGGACACAATGCCCCGAGTGCTGATAGCTTCGTGTGCGCTGTGTTCTCGCCGCCGCTTAGTTCGCGTTGAAGCGAGAGACAGCACGAAGGTGTATTATTCGCTCGTTGCCGCGCCTTATCTTGGCCTTATCTTGAAAGCGAGCGTCTTGCGTGACAGACGGACGGGTTTCCTCGTTTGACAGGCATAGGAATGCTTACGAATTTAATAATTTGCTGTTATAATACTTCTTTAAACGAACTAGTTTCGGTTTCGGTACCTTGGAGATTGGACGCGTCATGAAGTCAAGTTATGTGGGTTCGCTCAGTTTCAGCGATCGTGCGGTTGCACATGCGGGTGCAGCCTCAACAGACGCTCGTATCACTCGCGTATTTTTTCTACATTTTCTTTATTGAGCAATGTCATCATACTTAGGCGTATAGTGCTACACGTCGTCAGGAATTTTCGCCGTGTCATGACGCCACGATAATGTCGGTAGAGTAGCAGCTTGGGCTTGTTGGTTTTCCATACTCGCGTTAACAGCTCAAAACGTAGACGGGATACGAGTCCTCGTGTCCCGTCTACGTTTTACGCTGTTAACACCAGGATAATGTCGAGTACGGTAGGTCTCGCATTCAAAGACCAGCTTTAGTATTACATTACGATATCTCAAATATAAGTCTTTCCCGGCCTTCAAATTGCTGAGTTTAATTCTTTGACGTACCAGAAGTGCGCAAATTCGAAAGTATGTGTCAGCACACATTTATCTCTATTCGAGCGATCCCTTATGCTCTCTGGTGACAGACGTTCGTTTATGCTTGTGTCCAGTCATGCTAAATCTACTTCAATGGAAAGCTCTAGGACTCTCGAAATGGAGTACTCTCGAGAATAAAACAGTTACTCCTTTACTCCTTCGAAAGGAGTTGCCGGCAGCCCATTTTCGTCGGGTGCCTGAAAGACGAGATAAAGCTGATGCATGGACGGTAGGGGTTCTGTCGCAGTTCCGCGTATACGGTGTTCTGGGTAGCTAGCCGTTGTCACACCCTTGAGGGCATCAACCTCACAACGTGACGTCAGCAAGCACGACTAAGCAAATCTCCTCTTCGAGGTGGCTTGAGAGAGCGGCGAGTGTGGGCGCTCGGTTGTAAACTTCTGGTGAGCATCAGCGTCTAGGACGATTCTCAGATAATTTAGTATTGGGGCCTTATATAAGCACTTCTCTCCATACCCAGCCACGTTTCACACATAATAAATTTGTGCATAAAAAAAACGAGAGAAGACCGCCGCCAGGATTACTTTCCATCACTGTCTGGTTGCCCTTTCGTCTTTCTCCGGTGCGCACTCTATAGATCACAGGCCTGCTCCGTGGCTCAGGCCGATCTCTCTGCCTTTCTCTATAAGTGAATTCTCTCTCACATGGCATCCACTGGTGGTCGCGAGATGCGCGCAAATGTTTTCGAAGGCCTTTCTCCGTGAAGTTTTTAGAAGCGTATAAAGCGACGGATGCTCATCGCCAGTCGGCTCCCCGTTGTGGGCGGTATGCCTTTCGGCGATGACGAATCACTCGAGCCGCGCACCGGGAACAGCCGGGGACCGGACGCGTCGTTTCCCGATAAGGCGACGCCATTCGGTGTATCGGCGTGGCCCGCGCACGCCTTTTGTTAGCAGCAGACACGCTAGTTAGCAGCATATCTGCACGGAGTATATAGGCAGCGTATGCGAGAGCGGCCGCATGCCCGCACGAAGTACGCATTTGCGTCTTCAAATCCCCCGTGGCACTCTTGTTTCTCTTTTGCATTAGTAAGATCTTGATGACGGCTGGTTGGTCCACACTTAGAACCGAGGTGAAACAGCGCGAAAAAGACGAGGACACAAGGAAACAAATACCACAGACAAATACCACAGACGCTTGTCTGTGGTATTTGTTTCCTTGTGTCCTCGTCTTTTTCGCGCTGTTTCACCTCAGTTCTTGTTTCTCCTTCTTTCTCTCGCTTACACCACCCTCACAATTTCTTCTCAAGGAGCGCCTGAGGTCGTCCTTCTGCATGCGTCTGCGTCTTCGAATTCCGTAGCTGTCTTTGTTTCTCTCTCTCTCTCTCTCCCCCTTGTACCACCCTCACCGCTTCTCCTCGAAGAACGTCCGACGTCGTCCTTCTGCAGGGCTCCGGCGACCGTTGTCGCAGCCTTTGGCTGCGGCTTCGCCGTATCGGAGCTGGCCAGCAGTCGGATCTCCCGTCGCTGGCTTCCGGCGTTCGCACCCCTCTAGTTCCGGAAGCCGTCGTCGGCGGCGGGCGCTGCCTTCTCCCGTTTGCGTGTGTTTTCTTTTCCCGCGCCTTCGCTTATCGGCGGCTTCCACGCGCGCGGCCGTGGAGACTTCCGATGGCGGACGTTCTTTCGTGTGATGAACCGCGGCGGCATGGCGTAGACTGCGCGCATTACACGTCGATATGTGCAGTCGCCTGGCTCTCGCCGAAAGAAAGAACGAGGGGTTTCAGCGTGCCTCATGATAACGTGCACGTGATCCGCTTGGACAATAAATGGAGCGCAGTGCGTAGGTGCTCCACATGGTGACTTTAGGAGTGACTATGTGTAGTTGTGAGGTCTGTGTCTGATTTATATGGTTTATGTATTTTAAGTGTCGCTACGGTGGAGCAGTTGCCGACAGCTACTGCAAGGCTAATACCACCAGTAGCCTACAACCACTCAACTCAACATCAACTCAACTGATCGAGACCGCTGGCCCGTAATCTTCGCGGCTTTTAGTGCTCGTAGGTTGAATATTTGGGCGGTTGAAAACGAAGCTTGATGAAACGAACCGACTTGAGTGTGCGAGTTTCATTGGATCTCTGCAGATAACGGTTGACGACTATACTCGTGCTTCCTTCTCGTTGTTCCTCACCCCTTGAGAAGTGATAGCCGAGGCTCGCACCATTCAGAAACGTGTTGCTGGTGTGAAGGTAATATGACGGGTCGATGGAGGCCGCAGGGGTAACGATGGCGCAGGAGCAGCAGCAGCAACAGTAGCAGCACCACCGTTAACCCCACGGCCTCCAACAACCTGTCTTTACCTTCAGATGAGCAATACGCTTTTAGTGGTTCGAGCCTCGGTCGTCGATTACATCGAGTTGTTCGTCATACCAAGGTAAATGCCATTCAATCTTGATTATGCCGCCGTTGGTGTGCCCTCTTCTCCGTTACGTCATCGTAACACAGACGCTATATCACGCATTTGTTGTCATACCGCGTCGTGGTCATGCCGTCTTAACCGGGCCACCGTCGTCATTCTCGCTTCTTCATTCGGTTGGCGTCATACCGTCGTCGTACAATTGTCGTCATCTCATTGTTTTCATATCGTCGTAGTCATGTTGTCATACTATCATCGTAAGTTATCATCGTGCTGTCATCGTTATACGCCTTTGTCGTTCGATCGATATCGTTCTCTTTCTTCGTCGTTCCATCGTAGCTGCGTTGGAGTCATACGGTCGTCGTCATGCATCCACGATCGTGGCCCACCTTGGCAAGCGAGTGCGAGAGCAAAGCGGGACGACCTCGGAGTCTGTGGCATATATATCCGAAGCAACGAACGTATCATGATTACCACTATACGCGCGTTAAGTGAGCGTGGCTTCTGGAATATTATCCGTCGCCGGCACTGTTCGATTGCTTTTCGCATTACCATCGACAGTCATAGTGAGACGAGTTCTGCCGTAATTATTACTTTTTCTATTTAGCGTCTCTTTAAATAGTGTCCAGTGTTTTATCCTTTTTCTGCTCGTTGTGCAATTGCGATCATCAACGCGGCGTTTAGAGCGGGAAGAAAGAAAACAAGTAAGAAAAACTAAAGGATTCACGAAGTGGCTGCACCCAGCCGTATCTATAAGCTTTCATCGGCGTCGATTGCGTCATCAGGAATACGGCTTGTGGCAGCCAACAGCGACTCCGGTCGTATGCTCCTCCTCCTCCTCTTCCCTGTGCCCGTCAGGAAGGCGACAAGCCGCGGCCGTTTCCTATACGAGCATTGCACGCGCGTTGCACATGCACGTATGCACGCGCGATCTCGTTCTTGCTTGTTCGTGTGTGTGTACGAAACTGCGCGTGCGAACCGTTGTCGTCTGTCGACTTCCTCCGCCGGCAGAAGAAGCCCATGGCTGCGCGCGAGCCCGGGGCTTCCGGCGCGAGCTTTGCGTTTCCTTCCGGTGCCCAACCCGCGCTCTCTCCCCCTCCGCCGTCCCCGCCTTTCCTCCTCAGCCCCCTCCTGCATGCGACGTGGACATCCCCGTCTTAAAGACGGGACGCCGGGCCTGTCGACGCTTGAGTCCGCCGGCTCGAAGCCGACCGTCGAACATCGCGTCGGTCGCAGGGCGCCGTTGTCCCGGTCAAGTCCAGCAGCGGGGAAGCGCGTCCGGCTGTCTCCACAGGTACGTCGCGCTACGTCTGCCTGTTTCATATGCAGCCGCGCACGTGCGCAGTCGACGCATGTATTTGCGAAGACAGCTTTGCGAACCTCCGTGTGGGACATCGGGCCGATCCTTCGACGTTATGTACTGCGGCTCCATGGAATAGGCCGTTTTCTTTCTTTCTCCTGCTTCTTGGTCATCGAAATACATTTGCGTCGGCTCTTGTGAATATAACACGCTCTCCCTTATTCTTCCCTCTTTGGTCCCATTAGCAGCCGACAAGATGCGCGGGTATTAATTTTTGTTTTGTTTCTAATCCTGTTATGGTGTGCATAGGAAAAGGACTGCGCTCTTCTCGGAGTCTCGTAAGCGGTCGCTGTGAAGGTTTCTTTTTGCGTTTGAAAAGGCTGTTTGGGAGCGGTGTCGGTGCCGCTGCATGCATCGTTGGGAGCTGCAGTCAGAATGGTAGAAAAGGCCCACCTTCTAGAAGCGTTGCGATTCGAAGCTGATGGCACTGTCAACGTACGGGTCGAAGATGGAGATAAGTAAGACGATTTGAATATTTATTTAAAAATGAAAGCAGGTAAGAGGTGGGGATGGGATTGTCATATGTATAAGGTAACATTACAACTTTAAGGTGCTCCATTCAAAACGTTCCTATCACCCGGCCTGCGGCCACGTCAGCATTGCCGCCTCCCGGGACACCGTCGCCGCCGCAGCGTGCCGGTCTGAGAGAACTCCTCTCTCCCGCGCCGCCTCCACTGCTCGCTGGTGTGGACGTGATTCGAACGCGCAACCTTGTGCGGGAGGTTTTATTGGTTCCTATAAGCTCACGCGGGAAACCTCCTGTCGAGGACATCACGATAACTCTCTCGCTTAAACACCCTAAAGTGGTCCGCGCCATATTAGCAGCCGTTAGATTTAACGGCAGCGTTCCCAGCTTCATAGCCTCCCTCCCGAAAAATCTGACCGAGCTAAAATGGTGCTTAGCTTCGGTGATCTGGCAAGAAGCACCGTCTTCAGCGCCTGATAGCCTTCAGAAGATGCATGCAGCCACGCCACAGGCCGTCTTCGTGGTGTGTACTATGTGAAAAAAAAAATGAAAAAAAAATATTTGGAACACTGTGGCGGGCTCGCGCGGGCGTGCTATATAGCGTTTTGCAGTTCACGTTCCATCCGCAGTGCTGAATGTGCCGCACCTGCCGGTTTATGCAAGAAAACGTGGAGAGGTTGACCGTTGCCCGTATGTAGTTTGGTATATTCTGCCTGGTGGCTTCACTGTACGCATCTCGTCCTTTACACTCCCCATGAATTGTCAATTGCATGCGAAGAGTGGACTTTGGAAGCGCTTCCGAAACAATCCCCTTGCGCAACAAGCACATATATATAGGAAGAGTACGGGGAACTTTCCGGCCTACGTGCGCTGAAACCCCGTGTGTAGAAAAAGTGTTCATTGTGGATTCGTCGTTTCCGTTTCGCGTCGGCGGCGGTTCGCGACGTGACCGGGGTGTCGATTCTGCGCCGTAGCCTGCATGCGAATGCTGTCGGGCGTGGCACTCGGCGTTTTCAAGTTCAAGAACACGCGAGGCAGCTATATGGTCGCCGCTGTGTATATTCAAACACGGGGCGTTGTGTTATGGCAGCGCCGTTCAGCGCGGTGACATAGTTTTCCAACGTTAGGTTTTTCGAGCTTTCCCGAAAGCTGCACACACCTTTCAGCCGTTATGCATTCGGCGCTTCGGTGCTGCTATACTGAGGTGGAGAATTGTAAAAGACGACTGGAAGATTGGTAACTTAGGCGTAGGGAAGTTGCAGGTGTATATATAGGGCAGTAAATGACTTCGATTCAAAGATTTGATGGTCTTTAACTCGAACGAGTGATTTCTTAAGTATATCGAGGATAAGTGCAGCAGGAAGATAAAAATTATGAGCCTGGTGACGCCCCGTTTCGATAGGGGATGCTCGTAATATGCATCCGTATCTACTTACTCAGATTTACGCTTCAGTTTAAAGGGCTTGGCTGATGACGTAACTCGATCGGAGCGCGCTTTGGAGTACATACGTGTGCCGACGTGAAAGTTCTGTCCCGTGATTTAACGAAGAACGTGAAAGAGACTAACGCCACCAACTAACGCGTTTATCGGGCGTTAATCGGTCAGTTTAAGTAACGTAATAAACGATTAACTTGTTATGTTAATCGTTTACCGAAACCAAATTAAGCTGACCTTACTGACTTTTTGTGAGAAGAAAGTGTGCCGCTGACTGGACTTTCAGGCGATGCCTTAGACCTCGCATGTATGTCGGTTGTCTTAACGCAAAGCAGCGCGCGCCCAAGCTCGTGTGCGTACCCACGCTGCCTTTTAATCTTTTTTTCCGTATTAGCACTTGAAATCACATGCGCCGTTCTGAGGTAGCGGAGGCTTCGGGATGCTTGATCATTTCTAAAGAAGTAAATTGTCTTTGAGGTTACAACGACAGAAAGCTGAGCTAGTTGGTAAGGATTCATTATGCAAAATAGAAGTGAGGCGTGCAGACAGCGCACAAGAGTAGAGGAGTGGACAAGAGGTTACGACGTACAGGAACAATCACTACGGTGTCCAGACCAATGGTAATTGCCCCACCCGGACTCAAGAGTTACATGTGGCGCAAGAATGTCCAGTCTCCTCCACCAAGTCTGCAGTCTTACTATAGCGATGGCTGGCTATCAGCAAGTGGTGCTAAAAGCGTCACCAACTCGCTGGAAAGATCGGTCTTTCTGAGAAACTTCAATAAGAGGGGCGAAACGATTCGTTTCTGAAGTATATGTACAGTGAGTGTCCTCCATGGTCGCGCTAGCGGAGCCCCTCTGTATACGTTTCAACCTCCTGTTTAAGGAGGGTCTGTCGCTCTTCGACGAACACCTGGTCAGTCTAACGATGGCGTTTCACGTCCTCGCGCGATCGTGGCAAAAACGAACGCATTGGTGGTGTGGACAGCGCAATCTCGTGTTGCACCCCGCCGCGAAGTTCACGCTGACCGCTTGCGAGTACGCGTTGCAATATATACAGTGACACTCGATCTGCGCCGTCAAGCACCGTTTCTGGTGCTTATACTGTACTGAGTTGCTCCTGGTATGTCATCGTCATCACCAGCAGCATCAGCATCAGCCTGGCTACGCCCACTGCAGGGCAAAGGCCTCTCCCATACTTCTCCAACTACCCCAGTCGTGTGCTAATTGTGGCCATGTTGTCCCTGCAAACTTCTTAATCTCATCCGCCCACCTGACTTTCCGCCTCCCCCTGCTACGCTTCCCTTCTCTTGGAATTCCAACCCGTAACCCTTAATGACCATCGGTTATCTTCCCTCCTCATTGCATGCCCTGCCCATGCCCATTTCTTTTTCTTGATTTCAACTAAGATGTCATTATAACTCGCGTTTGTTCCCTCACCCAGTCTTGGTATACACCCACCTGGTATATAGCCACAGCAACAACTACTCGATCTTTTTGTCCGGCACCCTCATCACGTCGTCGTCTTCTTCCGCACGCTCTGGGGCACGCGAAAACTTTGCTTATTGGGCAACAGCTCTACTAGCATCGCGCCGCGAAAGGAGTGTATCTCGTAGCTACTATAGCATTGCTCCGCAAAAGAAAAAAAAAAAGGAGTGTATCTCGTCGTTTTCGCATGCCCGTTTCTCAGAGTCTGGCGGAAACGCGCCGCCGACCTCTTCGCTTCGACACGGTCGAGCGAGCGAGTGAGTTGGCCCCGCGCATGATTCGACGACGCGTATGAAGTGTCTTTGTGACTAACGGTCCGCTCCAACGCAAGGCCGCGGCCCACGCGTTATTGTTGTTTTTTCGTTCGAACCTTCCTCTCGCTGCGGCTGCCACTGGACGAAAGTGCGAGAGGGCACCCGGTTCCGCACTTGCCATGTTACGCTTATTTGCTTTCCCGGTGTTCCGTGCATTGGAGTGAAGGAAAAGAACTCGAACAGCAGTAACGGCGCCCATGTAATATTCCTCCGCGCGACGGTGTGTAGTCCGTCGTTATGGCAAAGATTGAATTGAGTTGAATTTTTATTAGACAAAGTAAGGGCGTAAAATAACAACTTTGAGAAGTACCTGGATCCGTTATAGCATCAGGCTAGTATGGATCCGTGCAGACATAGTATATAGCAACAATACATGCATGAACGTACAGGCAGGAGATGCCTTTATACATCAGATTAGTACCATGTCATATTAGCATATAAATCACAAGACTTTCAAAACGTAATACAGTTATTTGTAATGAACTTGGTTAAAACACGTTGGCGGTTTAGTTCGCGTTGGCGGGCTAGTAGACTCTATCATGGGTATTTGTAATAACGTTTAGCCATCTCTCTCTCTCTCTCTCACACACACACACACACAAACACAAACACACAAACACACACACACACAAACACACGCACACACACACGCACACACACACACTCACACACACACACACACACACACACGCTTTATCTTGTTTTAGCTGAACAAGAAGATCGTTCCATAAAGAATAACCAACACCAGAAGGCCGTCTTTTTCCGTGCACATATTTTTTTAGTACTGGCTTCAAGAAGCTACTGCCTTCATAGCCTCTTGTTATGAAATGGGAAGGCGTAAAAACTGAACGGTGAAGGGAGAAGTTAGAGTTGTACTCCATAATTGTAGTTTTGTAATTTATTAGCAGGCGTAGGGGCTTGATTTGATAATGAGGAAAATTGGGTTTTAGAGGTCGCATAATTTCAGTTTGACGTGAAACGGATGATGACGGTGCCTTCGATATCCTGGTGTACAATTTCTTTCCAATCCAACGACGACTAAGCCAATTGGCAAACCAGTGGATTTGCTTGCCCTAAACGTTTCTTTGACGTCAAAATTTTTAGAGTTGGCTCTTTCCGTCAAGAGCCCGTGGAACATACTGTGTTTCTCTACATGTCACATTAACACTGTGTGTGACGCCACGTGGCGCCTTAATAGGCTGTGTGATAGCGGCCACACAAATTCCTATGTTAAATGTTTTATTTTGTATTGCTAGTTTTCGTTTTTTTTTACCTTGTAATGCACATTGTATCATATATACGCTACGCTCCCTTTGTTGCATCAAAATGCTGATTGAAAAGCGGGAACCTAATGCAAAACCCATAGCTGCGTTGTTGATATGCTAAAGTTAAGGCTCAGTTGTGGATAGCTTAACAGACCAATTAATAATTATTGATTAGTACAGTAATTAAGTTACAACTCGAAAAAATGTTTCTTTTTCTACACATATGTAACGTACTGTCCATGACCAGAAATGAATGCCCACAATTTGCTCTACTTTTGCTTGATGTCAAGTGTGTTTAGGCAGTTTACGAGTGTTAATACATGATAATGATGCGAACATAATAACTCCTGCTGATTATAACCTCTGTATCCTTCGATCCTTTTATACCTCTTTAGTTCATCCTGCACATTTAGCATAGTGCATGCCAACCTGTAGCGCGCTAACTCCTCATATATGCTGCTTTGATGAAGTATTCTCTCGCTTTGTCTACGCTTGAATAATGTAAATATGCGCGCGGCTCCAGCTTTGGCGGTGCTGCCTGGAACTAATGAGACAGAACCAGGCGGGAGGCTACGCGCACGCTTGTCCTGCCTCATAGTTCGCGACGCGCCTAGGCTTACTCACACTGTCACGCCAACGCATGTGGCTTTTTTCTTGAAAATGGATGACTAAGAATGTCCCTCGGCCGCAACCTGTAGTCAACGACGTCTGTATGCTTCAAAACGGCAACCGGAGATGAGTGTAAGTTGCTAACGCATGTTGTTGGAATGGGAAAATTTCGGCTTTTTTCGCGGGAGTGACGGACACGGCTGCGCGGCGTCGAAAGAGCAATGGCAGCTCGTCATCGAAGCCGACGACCTTAACGTACGTAGGAAATTCTACATTGTCATGCCTATAGACGAACGCGCTGACCAGCTGGAAAGGCCAGGACCTCGATGTTATTTCTGGAAGGTGCAACTTTGTAAATGGCGCCGTTACACGGCGAGTGTGTGTGGCAGCTTCGAGACTTCCCCAGCTGCTGTTGTTTACCCGCGCATCTCTCAAACGGTGTATACATTGTGGACCGCTTACGTGGCCGCGCCAGGTACGTGTGCGGCATATTTTTTTATGCACCTCCCTCAGCATTGATATGCTGCAAGTTGTTGGGAAGAAATAGTGAAGAAGAAAAAAAAAATGGGTTTTTAGGTGCCAAAACCACGATCTGATTATGAGGCGCGTCGTAGTGGGGGATTCCGTAATAATTTAGACCACCTATACCGGTGCAAACGAAATGAAACTAGAGGGTTCTGTTTTTGTTTTTTGTTTTTCTCAAGAATGCAACTGATGGGACTTCCGATGGCGAGTGATCGAGATGCATGGTGCAGAACAGTTCTGCAACAGTAGTGACTACTTTGTAGCTTGCTGCAGAGCGTAGTTTCTCAGAACACTTCGAGGTAGTTCCTCAGGTATATATCCCTCGCACACGATGCGGTGCCACTGACGTATACCACGTGCTGGTAACCTCCAGTGGCCGCTCCTTGTATGTACAATTGACGACCTTGTGCTTGCAAGGCTGCATTCACTAGTGGCTGCTCCTTGTATGTACAGTTGACTAACTTGTGATCGCAAGGCTGCATTATGCTGCAGACACTGTGTACACGAGTCTTGTAGGAAGCCCGCTGTGTTTGCTGCTGCGCAGTATTGCGACTGCACATTCTCACCACATCCATCTCGGCGAACGACGGCTGTCGCTTTCGAGACTTCGGTGCGCACTTTTGTGTCCTATTCTGCTTGATTGATTTTTTTTTTTTTGCATGAATAAGCATACGACACAATATGGGCTTTCAGACAGGATGACACAGGCCATGGCAAACACATAGTATAACTTGATCTCGCGAGTAAAATAATTCTTTAGAGCTGCACGGTGTCCCGCTTCCGAAGCCCGCGGGTTAGGTTATATTGGGTTCGAGTAACTAGCGTTGACAAGCTTCGTGCACGCTTCGTAGGGGTTTTTCTCTTCAATCCCGTGGACGTGGACAATGCAGCGAAACCGATAAATGGTTTAACAGATAAGTGATAGTAACCGACAAATGATTTTCGCGTATACCAACAACCACGCCGGGATATCGTGTCGGTTCCGTGTAATCGCAGAAGAGAGAGAAAGGAATAGGCGGGGGTGAGGTACTGAAGTCCTCTCTTTGTTGACTGTTCGTTGATTTGGGATAATAATATCGAAGTGCTTATTAGCACACTGCATGTCAGGGAAAGCTGTTGGCTGTACCACAGAAGTGAGACCGTGGCGACGTTGATAATGTGCTTCTAAGTGAACCATCGTGGCAGTGTGAGAACAGTCGATTAGATTACTCCGCAAGTACGTACGTATTCGAACATTACCCGTCGAAAGTCCGGATTTATATTAAGTCGTCAGCTACGCAGAAGATGGCACACAAAAGAAATAGGAAGGAGGAGCACGAGGTATTCACTGGCGACTGGACAGTTCATCGGAAAACGCTGGAAACATACTTGCACTTGGAACGTTCATAATGTTAAAAAAGGAAACACACACGCACGCACTTCGTATTGATTAAGACTGAAAAGAACGTTCACCAACTAGCTCAGCTTCCCCGCACCTTTCTTCTTATTTTGCCTTTGAAGTAAGGATGCTGCTTCTCGTATAGCTCTTTCAAGGCTTGGCTTGGACGCTTGGGGTGTCGATCGTTTTTTGATGCCATGAAGCAGTGCTGTCGTTGTGGGGAGAGTGTTGGCGGAATTCGCTCTCTCAGCAAGGACTTGAGAATGGCAGAAATGCGACCTTGTCGATGCGACATGCTGCAAGTGAAGTGCAAAAAAAAAAGAAAACAAAAAAGAGCAATGACGGAATGAGGGCGCGACAGATGCGCTAACTTCATCAAATAACATTCAGTAAATTTGTTGAAGTTAGCGCTTTGTTATACCTTCCTTATTACTGTCCTTGTATTTTTGCGCTTCACTTGCAGTATCGGTAGGGACACTAACCCCTTCCGTGCCTTGGACGAGCTGTGTTCGTAGACGCGTTTCTGGCGAAAACGGCCAAGGACGAGTTCAGTTCGTCAGCCGCACTGTAGTGTTTCCTAGCAATGCCATGGACGAGGCTAGTTTTGTTTCAGTGTAATTAGTTGTGCTTTTGATAGATGGCAGCACGCAATCCACGAGACAGCGCAAGGAGAAGCGAATTCATTCTTGCTCAGGAGGCAAACCGTGTTGGCAACTAAGTAGGGTGCTTAAAGGGACACTAAAGGGAAAAATGATTTCTTCTGCATCAGTAAATTACCGTTCTACAATACCAGAAACACCACTCTTACAACGATAAGACGTTTGGTAAGCCAGAAAAAGCGCAAAAACGAAATACGGGTGGCGACGCCTACTTAAGTTCCCGCACCTGGGGGCTGTGACGTCTTGGATTTTGATGGCATCTTCTAGGGCCTACCAAGTATATATAGCGGTACAGATTGACTGCATTGTGTTATAAAGGAACCAAATATTAAACATGGCATGTTTCGGGAAGCTTTATTCAGCCAACGCGGCCCAAATGCGAATTTGAATTGAATTGAATTGAAAACTTTATTGTTCCACCGAGCTGGGGTGCCCGCCTCCCAACCTACACCTAGGTAGGAGAGGAGGACGAGGCAGTCCCCGCGCGTTGAGGACGGTGAGTCTTCACGGCCTCAACGGCCAGGCGGACCGAATATGCAAAGTATGCGAAAGATTCCAAAGTATGCGAAAACATACTTTGGAATCCCTGACGTCACGCTGACGTACAGGCGCTGAGGTTTCGGCGCGAAATTCAAATACTGATACTTGGAACTTCATTTTCTCATCTAATAATCAAACTATCTTTTCGAAATGACTGCCTGCAGAGTTCTCAAACAATGCTGCATTAGTCTATACTTATTTATTGTTTCGCTTTAGTGTCCCTTTAAGATAACTTGGCCATTTTCGGTCAGAAATCGGAATAATAAACTTGGCACGGAAGGGACTAAACAGAAAGACTAAATCAGCTTAGTCTTACAAAGCATTCTTTCTAAACTCTATTATCGTTTATTTCGAGGCAAGAGATTGTTTACTGGAAGAGAAAAAATGATCAGCTAGACTTTCTTAACTTTCTTTCTTTCTTATTTATTTATTATTTTTTAAATTTCGCGCTGGTACGTTAGCTTGACGTCGCGGATTTAGTATTTCTTTCTGGTCTTGTATTTGGGCCGTTGTGACTCAGTAAAAGTTTTTTGAGGCTCGCCAAGTGCAGTCTTTGGCCCTTTGAGAATGAAAGGCAGCCCACCATTCACGAAAAAAAAAAGGAAATAGAGCAGAAGAAAATTAGTAAGAAGGGCGGAGCAGACGCCGCGCCGAAATCCATGACGTCACGTGACAGCGAGCTGGTGTGGCAGCTGCAGTGTGTCGTCGCTTTTGTCGTCATTTCCGGATCAAGTGAGCGCTCGCGGTAAACGTGACCTTTTTTCTTTCTTTTTCTTTGTATTTCAGAGGGATAATTTAATAATAAATAAATCTAAGAAAAGTTGAAAGGTGATACAACCTCTATAGTTAATCTCAATCAAAGTCTTCCTGAGCGAATTAGGTGAGGGGGGGGGAGGAGAGAATGGGGCGGGGTGACTTCACGCGGCATTCTATGGTGTGACACCTCGCGTTATTAGGTATAGGAGCGTCGGACTGCTAAAACTGTTCTGTGACTTCAGTATATTACCTCTTAAGACCCCTTGTACAACACAATGAACATTGCCGTCACTTTTTTTTTTCGACATTCACTTGGAAGCGATTACTCAAAATTTTTATTCTGGAGATGAAGTCTGGTGCATGTTGAACTGTACGGAAGTGATTTACTGATAGTTTTGTCATCCGCTTTAGAAAAACAAAAAAATGTTGACACTAAATTGATCTAGATCTCTGTATTGTCGCAGACGGCTGAAAGCAACCTTAAGATGTGTTCTGATACTCCGAGCTATCGTGAAAATCCAGAATGCAGGAGCAACGTGGCAACGTTGTACAACTTGCAGTTTCTTCACATCTGCGTTTAGGCAATGAAGTTCAGTTTTCACCATAGAAAATGCGAGGAGATTGTCACTTCTTCCTCCTATATGGAGATGCAGCTTTCGGCATCTCACCGTCGTATCTAAATTAAAAAAGAAAATGTGTTTCACGTTTGTAGCATACCACTAAACAATAAAAACCAGCTCGAAAAGTAATTATATCTCAATAGCTGCATTCGGGTCTCAGCTGTGGGAGGCTATCTTCATCATCGGCCCACATTAGTACATCGCTACCTTCGGGATCGGCCCACGAATGAGGCTATAGAAACACATCCGATGCGAAAAAGTGGCGGGATAACTCGCTAAGAAGAAAGAAAAAAAAACAATGTTTTTCAAAGTAAATTCTTGTCTTTAGTGTTCCTTTGTGAAATTCCTGTTCCGTGTTGCGTTTGATGTCGCGCTGCACCTTGAAGGAGCATTATGCACTGTATCACAGTTGATGATCAACGCCGCACGCCTTTCTCGTTCGCGCAGGGCTGGTGAAGATCGCCGAGTCCCTGGGCCAGACGCTACTCCCGCCGCGCAAGAAGATCGTCGTGCTACTCATCGGCAACCACTCGGCTGGCAAGAGCACCTTCATCAACTGGTACGCGTTTTCACACAAGTTCTGCAAACATTGCGTGGGCCAAGATTTTTTTTTTTTCTTGCTGCCATAATCGCGCTTTTGATTAAGTGCATCGGTGGGACCAAATGGAACGCGCCGGCCAAATAAACAAACACCGAACGTATACAGCTTGCATTCTTTGTATTTCTGTTTTTGCTGCGTCGAGTTTTAAAAAATTGCCTGTAACAGGTAGCATAATTGTAGCACTTGATCTAAATTACTCGATGAAGCGGCCATTACTTCCGCAAAAAATCAGAATGCTTAATTACATTACTAACGTAATTACGGTAATTAATTATTAAATTAATTTGCGATACCTATTTCAATTTACGAATATGTAGTCAGTGAGTATGCAAGGCATATCGCTTAGAACGAATTCTCGGGGCTATGCATACGCCAGTTTCGAGATAGTATTAATTTTCAGGCTGTCCGACATTGGCATTCCAGTTTCGTTTGTGCTTCATTGCATACAACAGCGTTTTCTTACAAAAGTGAGTAGAACAGTGCATTTTTACCGCAACTTTGACGGCCCATATATATCTCGAAACCTATCCTATCCTCTGAATTCGTTTGTAAGTCTATATGCCTTGCCGCCTCGCTCGCTACAATTCGTATATTGAAGTATGCGCCGTTAAGTATATAATGAACATGTAATTAGCGTAATTATTTGTTATTTAATTTGATTTGTCATAGATGTAATGGCCTCCCAGTCGAGTAATTTGGATGAAGGGTTAATACTGTACTATTTTCCACAGGCAACTTATAAAAATGTGGTGCAGCAAAAAAAAAAGGAAGTCGCCGTATCGCCTGAAAGGCGAAGCATCCACTGCGACAGCAAATTAGTAGACAGCCGTACGAAGTAAAGATAGTCGCTATATCGACCGTATAAACTTGTAAACACGTGCTTACTAAATTGATAAGCATGCATGGTGTCAGCGCGCACAGGCAGACATGCATTGCACACATCGCATTCGATGACCGCGGACACTCGCTGCCAAAGCGCTGGCGCGAGAGGAACCTCGGCAGCAGCAGCGAGCGAAGTAACCTTCGTGCTCTCTCTCGCTCCAACGCAAACTGAGACGCGAGAACACATCACTCGAAAAAGTAACATGGCGAATATGATTGTTAAAAGCGTCGAACAGAAAAGAGCAGAAGCGTCAGTTTTGTCGTCTGCTTCTTCCGTCGTAGTAAATGAGTCTCGGGAATCGCTGAAGTTTGCCTGTTTTTTAACATTCCGCTGTCGTAGGAATGCAGCAGCCGTGACCGGAAGTCGAACCTTAGGCCTCACGCTCAGAGCCTCTCTCCTCCTGGGCTGTTTACAACAACTCCGGCGCTATCAAATTTAGCTAACGAGGAGCGATTTAAGCTGCTGACGTATTATAGCTACCGTGCGTTGGCGTTCGGGGTTTCCTCTTCGGAGCGCATACACGTACATATGCGAGCTCGGAGAATACGATGAGTCGGGGGGCTTTCGGCCTCACGTAACGACGACAACCGCGTCGGGAGCTCGCGCTTACGACCTCAGCGTCGTTGGCCTTGCGGGAGGTCTGTGTACGCAACGAGGGGGAAAAAAAATAGAAAAAAAAAATGAACAGAAGCCGCGCTGAAGCGTTGCGTCGCTGAACGCGTGTGTTTGTGTGTGTGTGCGAGTGTACGGAAGAGGCTCAGCATACTTGACTGTGACAGCTGCGAAGGTTGATGGATCGCACGAATGTGAAAGCAGAGAGAGAGAGGAGGTGGTCGGTGGGGGGCGAAGCGGGCATCTCGCGTGTCTGTGTACGTGCGTGCGTGCGCAGTTCGCCTCCCTGGAAGCGTTTACCGTATACAGAAACGGCGACCGTTGCCTGTTGTGTTGTCGCGCGTGCGATGTCGCGTTTGGACGTGGCAAAAAAAGGTTAGTCGCCCGCACGCTTGCTTGCCTGCGCCGCGTGATGATGTGCCAGAGAGGACGATGGCTTTCAGCAGCGGACGGGAACCGCGTCGTCACTTTGTTGCCAACAGAATAGCACCGGGGCATGCGGACGGTTTCTGCGAACTTATAATCGCGCGGTTTGGTTTTGATTTATTAATTAAACTTCATCGATTTGGTTTTTATTTCACTATTGGCATAGATGAAGCGTGTTTTTTTCTTTAACTGACAGTAATAGTTACCTTTTGCGTCGGCCGTTATCACTGACCATCGATATCTGACCATCGATATAGATTCGTGGTATTGACTGCCAGGATCGAGGATCGAGGATGCCAGGATCGAGCATCCGACAAATCTATGCCTGTCTTTCAGGATTTACGTGCTGGTTGCTCATCTATTTCGGTTGTCGCGTTTTGTACATAATGTATCGTTTGCTGAGACCTGGTCGCCGCACGTTCATACTTGAAGGTTGCATGCGTGTTTATTTAAGACATACATGTCCAGTACGGTGTTCAAATTTTATGAGTACCACCTACAGCCACACGTTGGCACAGATATGCATTGTTAATTGGCAATGCGCAGGAGGGTAGCGAGACAACGACAGACGAGATTAAGTGCACTGGATGTTTCATAAACCTTGACAGTGCTTTGCATCGCATTTCGCGCGCATACAAGGAATATGCGTTGTGGCACCCTAACGCGATTTGACTTATCCATAAGGGTGATTTTTTCTATTTTTTTGTTTTTATACGTACTTTTATGGTGGTAGTTGTGCGAACACGGTAAAGGAATGGTTTTGCCGTTCGATCGGAGCAGTTCGGATAGTGGGCGACCGATCCCCTGGTTAAAACTCGACGCGGGACACGATACCGCGTCGCGCAACCTTGGATTTCGTAGAGGCACGCGAAGCACGTGGACTACAGCTTCTCGATTTTTTATTGCGCGCAACGGCGGGCTCTCGTTATGACGTGGCTGATCGTGACCCTCCGCGTTTGCATCGACGGCCGACCTCCGAGGCATGCTGTAAAATAGCCGCTCATCGCAGAACGCAGCAGCTGTACGCGTAGGCAACGCTCCGATTGGTCGCGCCGTTCCAGGCAGCCTCCATCGCCTCGTCCGACCGGCCAGTGAACCGGAGTTCTCAAATGACACCAGTTGCGCAGCTCCGCAACGAAATGCGGTCATCGACAAGTGACCAGCTTTGACGGGGAGCTCGCCGACTTAGGCGCCCCCTTTGCGAGATTCGTTATTCATTATATGCACCTGCGTTGCCCGTTGTACCTTGTCCTAAAGAACGGCATCTTTCAGTTCGACTGTTTGTCCACAGGTGGCGCGAAAGCTAGTAAGCTACGAAGTTCGGGGGCCTATTTCTACGTCGTCTTTCGAAACGCTAGGCCCACCTCCAGTTTCCGCAACTGGCGTCATTGAAAAAGGCGCTCGCAGTGAATCGGCGACCTCCGTTGCGAACGGCGTCCGTCGCCAGGGTTTGCGTGACCTACATTCGCGATCACCGCCTGCCCCGCTGCCTTCCTGCCTGCCCGCCTGCCTGCCTGTACCGCGGAGAGGTTTTTTTTTGTTGTTGCGTGTCCGCAAGGCGAGTTTGTGTGTGTGTGTGTGTGTGTGTGCGTATGACTATGTACCCGGCAGGAGGGGAGGTGGAGGAGATGGGCGCGCGCAGCGCGGCTTCTTACGTTTCTTATCTCGCAGCTTGACATTTCCCCGTGCGAGCGAGAGCGAAATCGCAGCAGAGGCAGGGTTGCTAGCAGTCACCGCTGTGCGGCAACAACAACAGCAACGCCTACCGAAGGAAAAAGAATACCGCACCGCGCTACGGTTCTCACATATATGCACGAGTCGTCGTGGTCGTCTGCTCGGCTAAACTGGTGTCTTCGCAGCTGTGCTAGGGAGAGTTTCGCTCTTCGTTCGACCTCGATCGTTCGGTGTGCCTCTTCGCCGAACTTTACTCAAGTGGACATCCCCGTCTTCAGTATAACTGCCAGCAGTCCCGAATTTTGTGTAAAATCTTGCGAATTTTGTGGCCAGCTTTAGGGTTTTACGACTGCTACGTCACGTTCTGCGTAAAATGCTGCTCGCGGAAAGAAGTTTCGCTCGTCAGTCTCCAAACCTGTTGGAAGCCTAGCTTCTGATGGCGAATGTACTTGCTTCGAGCAAGTTTGTGCTGACCAGTTCCTGAAGCAGGCGAAATCGGTAAATGCAAAATAGCCGAACGGGGTCACTGTAACATAAACGCGTTGGGTTGCTTTTCGGTCTGTGCTGTTCCAAGTTTGTTGCTGCGAGTGGGCTCCGTCTAAAGTTAAGTAATCGTTAATAACGTGCCTATGTATCCTACAAAGGAAGTGCGCTCAGGACAGGCATTCAAAAACAAGTGTGGTACCTTCCTTCCACCCTCACTTTCTCCTCAGTGTTGCGTTTACGGGATTTTCACAAAATTAAAGTTCACAGGTTGGCAAATACGCTTGAGAAACTCGACGCGGTTTTCTTTCTTTTTCTCTTTTTCTTTTTTCTTCGCCTCGGTTCTGTTCATCGACCGGACATGTACAGTGCGCGTCACACTTCGGTGCAACGGCTAGTAACGGTTTTCAACTCTTATTGCAGCTCAGACTAGTCTTGAAGGCCTTTAAAAGAGTCTCTTTAGTACGCAGCTGGGGCTTACGTAACGAAATCCGCTGCTTCTTTATCCGTTACAACTAGGCAGACGCATAATACGGAGATCGCGTTCTCGATCGGTCAGTCACTGGACATACCTTCCACTTTGGCCAGCGTGGCGCCTCGTGGGTCATTAGTGACGACTCATAACCGTTTAAAGCACAGTGAAAACGGTATTGTCGCCAAATATGATTCATGGGGAGTGGCACTTCCTGTTAGTGCCAGAGGGCACTGTCGCCTTCCGAACGCTGTCAACAGCTGCTAACGCTCGTTTTCCCCTTTTACGGCTGCCCAACGTTCCGCACACCAGTGGGCGTTAAACTTTGTCGGTTCCTTACGGCATGTACTTGTGACATTTAGAATCGATGGAAGCATAAGAGCTCTCGCGTGAAGTCTGCGGACGACTTGAGTCAGTTTCCGCTTCACGAAAGCTTTAAGGACGCCTTCATTTTTTTGCGTTACCATTGGGAGTGTCAAAGTGGGAAAAGTTACGTGGTAGAGGCGCGCGCGCACGCACGCGCGCAAACACACACGCACGCGCGCAAACACACACACACACACACACACACACACACACACACACACGCACGCGCGCAAACACACACACACACACACACACACACACACACACACACACACACACACACACACACACACACACACACACACACACACACACACACACACACACACACACACACACACACACACACACACACACACACACACACACACACACACACACACACACACACACACACACACACACACACACACACACACACACACACACACACACACACACACACACACACACACACACACACACACACACACACACACACACACACACACACACACACACACACACACACACACACACACACACACACACACACACACACACACACACACACACACACACACACACACACACACACACACACACACACACACACACACACACACACACACACACACACACACACACACACACACACACACACACACACACACACACACACACACACACACACACACACACACACACACACACACACACACACACACACACACACACACACACACACACACACACACAACTGGCCATAGACGGCGCGTGAGTCTAGAGAGAGCGCGCTGCTGTCCTAGGTGCTTCTGGGAAACGGGCGCATTTTATTTCTTTTTGCGGATCCTCGAGCGATTGACACTGAAGGCAGCACGCGGCGCGAGCGCTCGCTGAATCTTCGCGTGCGCTGCCAGTGGGGGCTTTTTTTCTTCCTACCTGTCGAAACGGTCTCGTGTGCGGGCAAGCAAAAGCAGGAAGAAGAGAATCGGTGCTGCTCTTCCCCCGTGAGCTTGTCCATCTTCTCTCTCTGTCTCTTCTACTTTGCGGTCTCGTCGGCGTCTATGTTGTTGCGCTGTCCATCTTGCGAAGACAGCGGAGCGAAGAAGAGGCCAGCCGGACAGTTTTTCTTGCACCGGTGTCCAGACGACTGCGGCGCCATGGACGATGTGCATTTGCGGCTGTTTGTTTGTTGCCGTCTGCTCGGGCACCCAGTCGCCCTGTGGTCGCCGCTCGTCTTCGCTGCAGTCCGCTTCCTCGCTTCGCAAGGAAGAGACCCAGTGACGGCGGCCGCCTTTTCGCAAAAAGTGTGCTGCGCGCGCGGCATATTGCCGACACGCGCCGGCTAACGGTGTAATTTCGTTTTTTCGTGCGGTTTCGTCGGACCGACAACGCGGCGTGTGAAATGTGAGCGCTGTCCTTCCTGTGTATGCGTATACTGCCGGCTCTCCGCTCTTCCCCGTTCCGCTCCGCCCCCCTCCCTCTCTCTCTCTCACTCCGGCTGTTGCAAGCTAGCGTCTAGCGCTGGGTCTCCGGCGGGCGGTGTTACTACTGCAGCCGTCTTCGATCCGGTGAGAGTGACATTGTTCCATTCCGCGAGAAGCATTATTCTTTCTATCACGGTTTGTGATTGCCACGTTTTTTTTTCTTTCTCATATGCTAGTTCATCCACGGGCTAGAGTTACGTTGCAGTATTCGCGTAGCTCGAGGAGCTATCGTATCAGCTCGGATTTCGCGGAAGTTTAGGTTTGATTATAGTTAGCTTAAGATCTGCGTTCTGGCGTCCGACAAGCGGTTATTTCCTCTTGACGAACCCGAGGGCCGGAATATTACTATTGCGATGCATGCAGGGAACAGTCGAGACGCCTTGGACAGCCGACGGATGTGACGATTTCAAGCCCTGATGAGCGCGTTAGCAGACGATGCATTCAGCAGACGTGCCGCAACGTCGCGTCGCTGAGCTGTCATCGAACTCTAGTAAAGTTGTTGCTAGATTTTTACTTTTGATGAGGCGCGTCAACGTTACTCGTCGGGTGCTACGCGAAGCATTGTGCGACGCACTCGATCCTGCTAACCTGACGGGTGCTGACGTTTGTTGGTGGGAGGAAAGGAACTTCCGTGCGCAGCGCACTGAGGCCGCGCTGGCGGCGCGGATCCGTTACAACGTCCGCGCATGAAAGCCGCCTGCCCGACGAGCCTGCTCGCTCGCGCAAGTAGAGCGCTGAGACAGCGGCAGCAGCGCGAGCTCTCCCCGTGCATTGCATGCATGCGCCTAACCTAGAAACGGGAATGCCCTCTCTTTCTTTCCCCCACCTTCTTCCTTCATTTTTCTTGCCCAGCTGCGTGCAGGAGCTGCAGGAGCACAGCCCTTGTTTGCGCTGCTGCGCTCGGTTGTCTGCCCTCCGTTGTCGTCTGCTAGGCGCTTCTGCGCGCGCGTCCAGCGTCGTCCGCGTTCTGGGCGTTTTGTGGCAGCGGTGGCAGTGGACGTGAATCTCGTGATATTCCTGTCCTTGCGCTGGTAGCGAAGCAGCAGCCCAGGCAACTACACGTCGTGCAACCTGCCGTCGTTGCAACCTGTAATCGCATTGTGCCGTTCGAAGGACCTTGCGAGCGAACGGACGAGCGTGTTACGAAGCGAAGCCGCGCCGTAGCCCTGACTCTCCCCCCTCTCTCTTCTCTTCGCCCCTTTTTTTTTTTGTCTTTCGTCAACCGACGACGACGACGAGTGGCCGGGATTTTGTGCGCGAGCGGTAGTCGGCTGTTGCGCGGCGTCCCCCCAGCTACCGCTGCTGTGACTGTGCGCGTTCGTACCGCCGTAGTCGTCGCCCGCGGTACCCCTTTGACGCTCGCGCTCTACTTTTCGGCGCGACATTGCGCTCACCTAGCGCGCTCTTGTGCAGGTACATCGAGGAACATGTGCAGAAGACCGGGGTCGCCATCGAAACCCAAGGCTTCGCGCTCGTCACGAGCGGGAAGAAGCGGGAGTCGCTCACGGTAAGTGCGCATCGATTCATTTCTTCATTTCTTTCTGTTTTTTTTTTGTTTCATTGACGCGTGATGGAACTTTATTTGCCTGGAGGTGCTGTGTTCTTGTAGTGAAGCTTTGGGTGTAAGGGTGTGTGGGAAAGGTGGAGTTAAGTAGATGTATTTGAGATTCGCTCTCAAAGAACTCGCAAGGAACGCGTCAAGTCTGCCTGCTAGGCTGCGCAATTGGTCAGTGGTGCATAACTCGGTTAACAGCGTGGCGCTCGCCGACACGTTATTGCGCACAAGCGCGCGCGCATGCTTGGATCACGTGATCGCGAACTAATTGCGCGCGCTTTTTGTGCAACCATCTGTGCAACCGACATTTGGCTGATCGTGTGAGCTGTAAGGTAACCTGTGAAAGAGCCAATAGCGAGCGAAACATGAGCCCCTCACCTCCTCCTTGCTTCCTGCATTTCTAGTAAAATATACTCTCTTTGTCAGCTGCGAGCGATAGCAGCTATATTGGTTTGATAGCTGCGTGCCAGAATGCTGCACAGATTACTGGCATGGGATTGTCAGCTAGACCTTATCTTGTTGTGTAATTAGTGATCGAATGGCTATTTATCATTGGCCGGATGGAATTTCAAGATAAGGCTGACTAATGAAATTATATTTAGCAGCAAAATAATGAAGGGCACTGCACGGCAGAGGTTATATCCGAAAATCTCCGGTCCTTTCGTCACATAAGCCCACACTGTAAACTGCGAATCTGGTTATCTCATCCGTTCATGTGATTTCGTGTAATGAAGTATTGCAACACAACTTGTGTACATTTCTATATACAGATGAAACCTTTATGCGTAGCTGCCTGTAATTTAATAATGTTTATTACATTGGGAACAATCCACTACGCCGTCTGTTGGTCACTAACAGACAATGAAGCATGATAGAAGTGTCGCATGGAGGCACACATTGCTTTTATCCGGGTGCCGCGTGACTAAATAACACTGATAAGACTATGTACACCCAATCGCAAAAAGTCAAGGCCAGCCACCCATAGGCAGTGACAACTGGCTGGCCTTTAGGTCTTTACAATGGGCTGTAGTTGTAGCAGTAATTCCCACTAATTTCACTCTGATACCTTGCCATTTTTCTGTTCAGGCAGTCTTCGTGAAATTGGGGAACCTCTGAAGTACTTGGCTTTAATGTCGTTCACATGATGTTATCCAATTATCTATATTGACATCTAGTTACAAGAAAGTGCAAAAAAAATAGTTGCATTTATGTTGAGGCTACATAAATAATTATGTTTATAACCATGAATATAATCATGTCATGAAAATGATTAAACTGATAAATGTTCGAGGTATATACATCAAAGAATACTAATGTTAGCTTTTGTTTTCCTTCTTGGCAACATATATGCAACATATTTAACAGCCCATGTCCTGTTCTATCCTGACGTTGTCAAACATGCGGCCATTGAGATACGGATATCACTGAATTTATTTGTCAAAGCTTGGCTCGCTCTGCATCACATAGCAAATTGAGCAACATTGTTGTATGACAAGCAGCTATTAAGGTTTCATCACATGGTTTTAATGTCCACCGGGCAGCATCTATAAATGCCATTGTTGCCTTCGGAATGGGCCTGGTGGACTGCTTGCAGAAGTGTGCAGGACTGAACGATATCAAATAACAGGCAGATGCTGTCTGGGAAATTGTTTCTAAAATGGCTGTCGCTCCCTAAGCTACTTACAAGTATCGGAAACATGTTTTGACAAAGGCAGGCCGGAAGACAAATATGCAATTGTGCTTCTATATGTTGTATCATGCTGAAGCGCTGTGCCCTTATTTTCTCATAACTGGCCATGGTACCTTAGTGGCTATTGCATCGCACCGCTGAACTTGAAGTCATGGGTTCCATCCCGGCTGTTGCAGCTGCACTTATAGGGGAGTGGAATGCAGAATTGCACTTGTACATATGTGTAGGTGCACATCAAAGAACTCCAGGTGGCAAAAATTAATGTAAAGTCCCCCACTACAGTGTGCATCATTATCATATTGTGGTTCTGGCACGTGAAACCCAAGAATTATTTTTCTTTAATTTTCCCATACATTGTTGCACAGGAACAAAAGGTAACATAGCTATTTGCTGTGTTTAGCTCTGTATACAGTGACATGTTCAGATATGTGATGCTCTGATTGTTTAGCTTCATAATTGTATAAATGATTAGTGCCATTAATTAATACTTTCTTGTGTTGTTATTGATTTCAGGGGAATGCCACCTTACACCTTTACCCACACTTCAAGCCACTACAGAAGATTAAAGGTGAGGTTATGTGTTTTCATTGTGTTGCTGTATGTTTGTTCCTGCAAAGCATAGCTAAAAGCATAAAACAGTTAAGCCTGCTAATTATAATTATCTGGCTTTCTTCCTTTATATTGTGTAAAGTTCAGAAAAGGTTGTGCCATGATAAAAAAGAAAGCAACTCTTGAATGAAAAAAGGGCGTTAAGTGCTGGTTGAGAAGTCATATGAAGTGCTAGTCCGGATGCTTGTCAAAGCATTGCTCTGGTTACTTGCTTATTCTGTAACCACGGTATTATGCTCTTGTAATGACAACTTAAAGCTTTCTTACTTTTGTTTTATATTTCACACATTGTGTCACAAGCTGTCATGAAGATCGCAGGAGAGTCCTACAATAAAGAATAATCGGCTCTGCTTGCTGTATTGTAACATGATGTAGACATAGGTGTTAATGTAAACATATACTGGAAGTTTATAAGTATATCAGTGCCAGTGTATTCACGCTAGCCAATAAGTGAAACATAGTTGTTTGTTGCGGTAAGATTAAAAAACATTGTCAGAATGCATCCTCAGAAGGTGTCAATCAACGGCACTTATGTTCCCTCGTACATTGCTTTTTTTTTGCATACATCTATGCTGGCATGTTTGTGTTGCACTCGAACACTGCTGTGTGTGGACCCTTAATCCTACGTGTGTGCTTGAAGCTGTTCCTATCCATTCCTGGATGCAAGTACGTTCGCATGGGGATCAGCCCATCTTTGGGCTGCTGGCTTGTTGTCTCAATGGGGCAAGCTGCCCAATGAAGGGCTGGTTTCCTGCTGAACACCCATCGAGAGCACGCCCTCTGCAAGACCTGCCCACGTTTGGTTTTCTTTGTTTTGTTTTGTTTCAAGTAGCTGCTTGCATGGACTATGTATTGCATTTGCAACGTTGGTTGACACATTTTATTTTGTTTTGTTCTCCAAAATTAGCATGCATTGTTGCATTTGTCTGTCATTTGCATGTGGACATTCTTGATTCGGCAAGTGGAAACAATCCTACTCACGGCATCGTTTTAACAATCCTACATTTCCTTCATGAGAAACCAAAATTTTTATGCTGTCTAGTTGTACAGTCAGTCCAGTTGTCTGGGCATTGTGAACAAAAATTCAGTTAGCTGCCCGACTGAACAAAACAGTACCATGAGATGTTATTGTGCTTTCCCTGAGTGTTTTTTTACCTGCTCTTCTGACTGTTGACAAGTTTGAGCGCAGCAGCTCACTACACAGGCTTCACATTTCATATGAGCGCTTAACACAAAGACAGTGCTTGGCTAGCCTAAGTGGGAAATGACAAATGTATCAAAGACACAGGGCTATGCTTTTTTTCTTTTCAGGTCATGAAAAGAATTGTTTTGTTTGTCAAGTCTCATCACTGAACTTCCTGTACACTTTCTGCACTCATACATTTGCATTTTAGTAAAGTAGGACATTATATTCTCAGGTTTTACATGCTGAAGCCATGATCTGATTATGAGTCACACCACAGCAGGATGCTCCGGAATAATTTGGCCACTTGGCGTTCTTTAACGTGCACCCAATGCACGTGTACGAGTGGACTTGCATTCTGTCCACATTAGAATGTGGCCACTGTGGTCAGGATTGAACCAATGATCTCGAGCTAGCAGTATAATGTGATCGCCACTGAGCTGCCGTGGCAGCTTTGCATTTAGTAGTGGACAGAGATAAAAGGGACACGCAGCTTCTAGTTGAGTGAGTTTGTGAAGTGCTTGGCTAAACTGTTAAATCTGCATTTTTTTCCCCATTGTTTTGTACAAAACATGTTAAAGCTCCTATGAGCACTAGTGTTAACAATCTGGCTTTATACTGTACTTTATTGAGCACCTAAAGGTCTAGTGGCTTGGCTGGATTTCTGAACGATCACTTCAAGTTTCTTTCCGTGTTCTCCTTCTTCCATTTCTTCAACTTTGTGATCGCTGATTTTAGGTGTGGTGGATTACCTGACCACGGAGATCTCCACCTCGAGGCAGAAGAGGTTTAGCCTGGTAACATTTATTGACACACCGGGATTGGTTGATGGTGACATGAAGTATCCGTACGACGTCAACCACACGATCCTCTGGCTAGGTGAGTATGCGAGCATTCTTTCTATTGTAACTTTTGATGACAGTACTTTAAGTTCAGCTTGGGGGAAAAAAAATTCTTACTTTCTGGAGTGACTCTCAAGAGAGGAAGTTACTTATTTAGGTCCTCAGAGGTTTTGCAAGATTGCAATCTATTTGAAGAAAAATGAAAGTGTGAAGTTTCACAACTTCGTAACTCTGCATAGGGAACAAGCATATCAGTTTTGTAGGCAACATCAAGTGAACTGCTTAGATAAGGCAAAAATAATAATTGCGTGCAGTTTACATAAAATCAGCACTTGATTTATGTGAGTCTTACAAATGTTGTATTCGCAATAATTGGCACACTTCAGGGCGATTTATAAATACCATATTTGTCTGCTTTGGGTGCCTAATATGTGCAGCCTAGTAAATCGTGATGTCTGTTTTTGTTGTGGAATGAGAGAGCTGTTGACCCGATGCTTCTATTTTTTATGGAAGATTTACAATTGTTTGCAATTAAATGGGCCCTGAAGCACTTTTCTAACTAATCGTAGAATGACATCACTGTTAAACTATGTCGCCTCACGAATCTCTTGCTGCAAAACATTTTCAGATCCTTCACACGCAAGTGAAGTGACATAGTTATCAAACCAATCAGAGGCTTTCTATCTCCTTTCATTTACAATAGCGGGCTGAAAGCTACACAGGGGAGACAGCAAGGGAGCAATGTCCCACTCGCCCCGCCCAAAGGTCGAACGCGAGACAGCTCGTGGCAACATCGTTACAACCTAATTGCAGCAGCAGTATCTACACTACGCTTTTCACCTTGAAGGCCATGCGCAGTTGTCGTGTTTAGACCGGCAGTGCAAAGATGAAATGGTCTTTCTGTCTTTTTGAGATTGCAGACGTACATATTTTTCATTTCAGGTGAGTGCTTCACACGAAGGCAGTGCTCAGCTAGCCAGAGTGGGAAATGAGAAATGTTTCAAAGACACAGTGCCATGCGTTTTTCATGACACGTCATGGAAAGAATTGTTTCGTTTGTCAACTCTCATTCCTGAACTACCTGTGGACTTGCACTCGTACATTTGCATTTAGTAAAATAAAGAGCAATAAATGAACAATAATTGTATTACTGAGAATGTTCTCTCGATTACGAAATCAGCCATTAGCTGTTGTAGGTCCAGCCACTTGCATTGACACTGGTGTTCACAACATTGCGGGAAGCCAGGGCAAGCAAGTGATATTTCACTGCTTTTGACAAGAGATTGTAAATTCCCTGCTGCATGAAATGCAATAATAATGGGCTCACATGTTCGCAGGAGCCTCGTTGGTAGATCGGTAACATTTTCTTTCTATGTTCAAAAAGTGTTTCAGGACCCTTTAAAAAAAAGGCTTAAATGAAAAATCACCTTGCAGTCAGTAGGATTTAATTTCCTCTTTCACATGCGACCAATTTCATTCAAACCAGTTTAGCTGTTGCATAAAGAAGATATTTCTGCACTCCACATGTTCTGACATGTATGACGGAAAAGGTTTACCTTAAAAAAATGTACCCCATAAATTGAAGGACTTTTCTGTTCCAGTGATTGGATAAATACATTTTTATAGATTGCGCTCTGAACTTTTCCACATCGTAATGAAAGCTGGTTTGGTGCCAAAAGTTGCAAGAACTCTTGCAAGCACTACTCTGGGAGTTTTTTGTTCTCTGAAACTCCATTTCCGTTTCTTTCTGCAGGTCAGATGGCCGATCTCATCTTTGTGTTCTTTGACCCCATTGGCCAGGCCCTGTGCAAGCGCACCCTCAACATCGTCGAAGAACTTAATGACAGATTTGTTGACAAGATGCGGTTCTACTTGAGCAAAGCAGACGAGGCGGGCCACGAAGCCGACAGGCAGGCAAGTACATGACTTCTCAGTCGGGGCCCTTTTCCTTACCCAGTTGTTGGCAAGACACTAAATTACAGTTGCACATATAATGTACGTATAATGTGCATATAATGGCAGGTTTCGTGTGTAATCATAGAGGAAAAAGTTTGCGGCAGGTGGAGGAAATGTGGCCCAAAATCAATAACGTAGCTTGTTACCACTATCACTGAGTCGGCACTTGACATTGCGTTGTCACTGTTCACTTCCTGAATTATATGGGGTGTTCCAGCTAACATGCAGCAAATGTTTGAAAGACAAAGGAAAAAAAAGCAAAGTTTTCTATGTAGATGAAACAAGTCTCTAGCATTTCTTGTGTTCTGTTTAATAGTACAGTTTGTATAAATGAACCCTTTAAGTGCCATAGACAAGTCCTACTCGGTTACAATATTTTTTTTTTGCATAAAGTGCCAAGGATGAGTTTCTGTCCACATGATTTGGCACTTTTTTCAAGGTTCGAATAACGAACGGGGCCTGTCCATTCCATTTTGATGTTCTGGGGAGCTCCCTCTTTAGCCACTAAGGCACCTACGAAGTTCGTTCATCCAGCAGAGATATTAAAAGTGGCGGCTGCCAGTTGCATGCTGCTACCCCCTGAAGTGGACACGTTCCTCGGAAGCAGGCCTTGCTTGTTTGACAGTGCGGCACTCTGTGGACCTCATCCCATTCACAGCAGGCATACAACATCCATCATGGTGGTGCATTGTCTGTAGCAAAGGTCAAAACAATGCTGACAATAGTCTGCAAAAGTAACGTGCGCCTGGTGTAAGGCGTACGGTGTGGGACATTGCCTTGTAGTATGTTATGAAATCTAGCATACGAAAGCAATGCTCTAATCCTCAACAGCCACTCTTCGAGGACTTGGACATTTTACATGTAACTCATGCTTCTCCCAAAATGTACTTGTAGCATCGAGCAGTTGCGACAGAACTAAACCCCTATCAACTCCGTCATTTATAATCAACGTACATGTGTACGGTTCATGTTATTTTGTATTTTTAGATGCAAGTTGTAAGTTGACTGCCCCATTGGTTTATTTTATTTATTTATTTTTTGCTATGCAAAGAATTTGCTCTGCAGATCAGCAATTTAGAAACATTTTGTTTTCTGAATGCCTTTCTGGATTTCTTGCTGGCACCTAAAGTGTTAATTATATATGTAAGTATATCAACGGTAATTTAACAGTGTCACAGAGAAGATTGTTAGCTATAAGTTGGGCATTGTTATCTTGGTGTTTAGCCAGTCATTGGTCCTGCCACTGTCCATTGTGCATAAGCTTTAGATCTTATAAAGAACATTCTGTCTGTATGTTTTTTTTTCTAGAAAGTCATGATGCAGATTGTCCAGGAGCTGTGCAAGCGGCCAGGCCTAAACCGATGTGGGTTCGACATGCCGGCCATCTACATTCCAGATGCAAGCAAGGTCAGTTGATAGATGGAAATACTGACTTCGCTTTACTTTAATCAAAACTACAGCCACAGATTCTGTGTGTGTCAGGTTTGAATTATATGAAGATGTGAATAAGTTACCTAAGAGCTGAGAGAAAATTATGATTTGAATTACATATACCAGTAGATGCATGTAAGGCCTGTTTCCATGCTTTCTCTTATTTGTGGAACCCTTAGTAAACTAAAGTATATATGCCATGCAAAAACCATTGCAAAATGGGTTTGTTTGTAAATTTATTGTAAATCTTGGTTGTAAATTTTGTGTTCCCAGGTAGTGATGTTTTTGAGTGGTATATCTCGGCATGAGAGATTCGAAAATGGCTTTCTCTATGAGCCACATTTTGGTTAGTCACTAGATTATCTGATTCATTGTCTTAGCAGAACTATATTGATTCTTAATTGGCTATTGTGATGTGTCCAGAAATCAGTGTTCACCAATTTGCCGTTCATAAATATGTGTGTGTTGTGGAGCTTTTTTAATATATAACCGGTCTTTAAGGGCGGGAGGAGCCTTCCAAAATAATGCTCAGATTGATGTTGCTGTCCCAGAGGGATTTGTTGGCATGTTACAAAAGATCCAAGGCAGGCCTTAGGAGCGACAAAATGTTGTCCTATCCTCACCTTATCACATTGTATGTGTTTTTATTTGGAAAGTCCCAGATGGTTGTAGAAGTCTTTATTACCAGGGTGAGCTGTGAACATTGTGCATTTAAATTAGAGCAACCACTCAATTTTTTTTCACTGTTCAGCCTAATTGGAAACTTCATAAGTAGAACTTAGGCTGTTGATGCACCAATGTGTATGACAGTTTATGCGCCATGTATATGTTGCTATCAGATTGCTGGACATGATAGTTGAGTGCAGTTTTCTGTAACCAGTATCATCATCATCATCATCAGCCTGGTTACGCCCACTGCAGGGCAAAGGCCTCTCCCATATTTCTCCAACAACCCCGGTCATGTATTAATTGTGGCCATGCCGTCCCTGCAAATTTCTTAATCTCATCCGCCCACCTAACTTTCTGCCGTCCCCTGCTACGCTTCCCTTCCCTTGGAATCCAGTCCGTAACCCTTAATGACCATCGGTTATCTTCCCTCCTCATTACATGTCCTGCCCATGCCCATTTCTTTTTCTTGATTTGACCAGTAACCAGTATACCAGTAACCAGTATACTTATTGTCAATTCAGGAGCTTTCGTTTGGATTGTCATGAAAATGTCACAGCTAGCCAAGTGGTGGAGGTAATGTGTTCCACCGACTTTTATGCCAGCCAGCATAATTTTTACACTTATCAATGCTATATCAGCAAAGTGTTAAGTCGATAGCATGATGAAATGCTGTGTGGTTGATGTAGATAATAATACTGGTCAGTGAAAATAATAGTACATAATGGGCACACTGTCCATTATGAATTAAATTTTACCTCCATAGGCAATGCGTTTTTTTGTACCACGTATTTATAAAATTTGTTTAGAATTTGCACTTTTACTAGTGGAAATTGTATACACTATAGTAAATTCCTACCACCATATTTGGCACTGGTTATGTTGGTTGAACCTTTTACTTAAAGCCAGTTTATCGTCTGTGCAGCAGAAGTTAACGCTATATTGTGCAAAATTGTTTTGTTGGTAGATTTGTATAGTAGTAAGAATCTTCAAAATACTTTGGGCACATCATTGTCATGGCACTTAATGATATCAAATTTTGATATGTATAGATAGCACCAAATCAAAAATAATGCCATAAGCAGCTCAAGGCATTAGACACCTATTGTCATTTATTGTGCCTGTGTGGCAAGGGTACTATTCGCTTAACTGTTTCATACTGTGTGATCAAGAATAGTTTGCTTCCTGTTGTTGATTGTTTTGTGGTGGAGGAGGAGATGCTGTCACATCGAGATGCAAAAACCAACCATTTATTTTTACTTCTTACGTGCTTACATGCTTCTTCGTCATCAGTGCATCACTGCCACCATAGTTTTATTGACTGCTCATCCGCTTAACATGCTAATTTGTATTTCAGACTGAAAAAGGCGAAGTGTGTCGTAAATGTGTGTCAGCTCAAAGCTAATCATTCACTTCTTCTTTTTCTTTTTCTTTTTTTGTAACCAACCAGCAAGCAGTGCGCTGCGTCAACCAAATTGAAGCGGTGTGCAAGGACATTGAGAAAACCATCAACCAGACTGTGCAGAATGCACTCAACTCTCTAGAGCATGACTGTGAACGACTCTGCAATGAAGTGTCACTCAGAATTAGCCAGGACAAGTAAGTTCAAAGTCATATGAAAAAAGTGCTCTTGTGTAAATGCTTTGAAATTTAATGGTATTGGTGGATGCGGTGTCTGAATGAAGAATATAATTTTCCAAGACTGTATCAGTCATTCAAAATTTCTGAAGTGGCTTTATACATGCATAACTTGGTAGACCAGCTAGATGTAATGTTTCAAAGTGATGTAGAAAAGAAAAAAAAAAAGCCTACTACAGCCATGAAGCCAGTAAAGTGCATAACTGTAGGCCCATTACTGAACTGTTTATGTAGCTTTCTTGTAAAGCAGTCTTGTGAACATGAAATCATGCAACGAAAATCACAGCCTCGGTGACTCGGTGGTCCCGGTGTTTTACTCCTGAGCTTGATGTTGCGGGTCCGATTTCCTGCCACGGGGACTGGATTCTGATGAGGGCGAAATGCTAAAGGCGCTTTTATACTTATACTTAGGCTACATTAAAAAAATTTTGGTGGTCAAAGTTAATCCAGTGCTCCCTGTACTGAATGTAAAATGAGCTGAAGAGTGGGGTTAGTTTCTTGCAAGCAGTGATGAAAGGCTGTGGCATAGACAAGTAGAACTTGACTTTGGCAACATAGGTGGCCAGCTAATGAGTTAGTAGTGCAGTCTAGTGACGTTCGTGTACTTCAAGTACACAGGAAGAAACTACTCCTTCAATTCCTCCATACAGTGCATACGATGACCCTTCATCGTATCTTGTGCCACTTGTAACCAGGCTTTACTCATTAGTGTTGGTACCTTAGTGAGGAAGAAGATAAATTTGGCAAGTTTTCAGTACATTACGAAAAAGTTTGCTATTTTGGAGTCCTAGTGACTATTTGAGTGATTATAAGGTTACTTAACAGACTTACACTGAGTTTAGTGCCTCGCCCCCGTTTTATAGCAAGAGCCATATATGTGCCTTTGCTTGTCACTGCTTCTAATGACATAATGCAAAGCTTATTAAGGGGCCATCTGGATACATCAAAGCTACTTTTGTAGGCAAAGCACAATTTGAAGGTATGATATTGTTTTTTTTAATTGTGATTAAGACTTTTCTTAGCATAATGTTGTGTATGTATTTGCATGTGCATAGGGCCTATGCTGTGTATGAATTCAAGCAGTGTTTTGTGGGGTCTGTTGTCATGTACACAATGGTAACTGTAAATAATTCGCAGTTGCTTTCTCCTCTATCGGATTGCAAATGTTGGGTTATCATTGGAGGAAGTAAATTAAAGCTATAGTTTAAAAATGATTATGGAAGACATTTACGTAAGAAGACAGAATTACGTGCAAGTTATCATCATCATCACTTGGTTACTTTTTGTTAACTGGGCAGTGACCTGGTGATTTTTTCCAAAAAAAAAAAAGAAAAACACCGCTGTTGGCATATCCAAACTCCGTATTTTGACAGTATAGGTACATTCAAATACTCTTGCTTTTAAAACACAGAACTTATGATTGTAAGTGCTCAGATCACACATTATCGTGCACTGTGCTTTGTTTGTATGCATTTCTAGTATTTTCTTAATCACATCTCGTTAGTGCATTTTTGTATTTTATGCCCTTACTGCTTTGACACCAAACTCTGCAGCAATAAATAAATAAATAAATAAATAAATAAATAAATAAATAAGTAAATAAATAAATAAATTGTAGCGACAGCAGCATCGGCGTCGCACGAGGGATGACGCAGACACTCGCGTCTACACGAGGCTCGAGCGGCTGGCGTGTTCCGGCGCGGGCTAGCGTTCCGAAGATCATTAAGAAGAATGCTACGCTAAGCGAAGGAGTGTCGGTTCTTCCTCTCCTGCGAGAGCCCGACTTTACCGGTCTACGTGGTCGCTCGTCGCCACAAAATAAATGAGCCGTAATGGTTGTGTTTGTTTGATTTCTGCACTTCTCATGACGCATCTGTATTTAAAATGTGAAATTTTGCAGGGAAGATGCTCTACATATCTCTGTCTAAAACTAGGTTTACGAAGTCCAAAATATTGTTGCAGTTGGCCTTTAGAGGTCTTAATCACTGCAACGCCAAACCTAGCAGTTGGGGTTTGCTCACGCCCGAGCATTCAACATTTGGAATGGCACGAAATCTCCAATCGCGAAAACACTGGGCTGTTCACATTGCTTGTCCTTCGCACTGTCGAAGCTGCTGCCAGCTTTCAAAATACCGCAAAAGCAAAAAAGAGTGTGCAATATTTTACTATTAAGGTGGTTTGCCGAGTACGCACCCACTTAGGTGCACGCCCCCGCTCAGAGTTTGCCCTCTGCACATTATTTTTTCTTCTCAGTTTTTCTGGTTCGTGTTGAAGTTGCACTCTTTTATTTTTTGCGTTAGTTTGACCCTCACAGCGTGATACTTGTGCTTGATGTGGCATTTGTTGCACGGAACCTGATAACACCTCACAGACCCTGTTAACATCTCTGCTATTGCAATAGTCATCTGCAAGATGCTGGGCTCGAATGCAGTTGCAATGTGCTGCGAGAGAGGACTCGCTAGCTGACTTGTATTCCGATTGGTGCACGGCGAGGGATTACGGCGGCAGCGGCGACAGAAATCGGTTTGGAACCGCTGACTGTGGAAAAGGCTTTTTCGGCAGAATTTGCCGCCACCGAACCCTATTCTGTGCCACGCTAGACACCGAATGGCTCGGCCTGAACAAGCCTTTGTTGCCCCTCTTTCTGAAGATTGCTTCGTCACATTATTTTTTTAAGTTCTGCTTCTCTCGTGAGTTGTGTACCTCATACGCACTTTCCCCTTTGCTGCAGCAAGGCGAGGTCAGACAACTTCAGCACGGGTGGCAGGGGCCTGTGCCTCGGACTGTTTGGCCTTGCGCTGCCATCCCTGCTTCTGCTCAACCTGGCCCTCCGCAGTGCACCTGAGGAGCTACTCTTCTCATACCTAGGGACAGGCACCGTCGAGTTCCTCTTCCTCTTTACTGTGAGTGATGGCATCACCTCGATTGATTGATTGATCTATAGACCGATCTTACAGTGAGTTTCGATACACCGCCGCTGCATGAAAGCGTTCCGCTAGTATTAGTCCTTAGTGGCCGCAGGGAAAAGTGGTAAGAACACGTGTTGCATCATTTTGCACCATGACAAACTCGCATAGGGCTCGGGATCAAAAGACAGGCAGTCGAGAATGGGACATTTCTACAATAGCAGTGGAATTGAGGAGATGCGCTCCCCCCCCCCCCCCCCCCCAGCTTCTACCTAAGATTCACAGGAAAAATCTACTACGGTTTTGTTCTCGGTATTCCCTTGAATGTTGCCTTGAGCCGAAGATTCAGTTAGAAGGTAGTGCAGACAACTGCTTTATGTTGCTGGCAATGCCAATGCACATTCTCCGAGCATAGTCGTCGCTATGGTGCTGCATCGGCCCTCACAACAAAGTAGCAGCATACGAGGTGACTGAATGAGCCAGATAGAGTGTAAAAACGTCACAATGTCCTGCTCTTAGATGACCACATACTGTGTCTTAACATCATGACACAGTAGAAACAAAACTGAAACTCACTGGAGAAAAGCTATTAGCATATGTTAAAATATTTATGGTGCTCTGAGCCTTGAAAGTGTCTTTTCTGGGGTTTAGAGGTCTAGGAATTTCATTCAAACAAATGAATAGTTGGAAGATATGTCAGTACTCCCTTTAACAAAGACAAGTGGAGCTAGTTGGTGCATTGTTTAGAATGCATAGTGGATTGAGCATTAAGACAAAACAAGTGCTGGCTAAATGCCAGTACCTGTTGTACCCTTTCTTCTTGTTCCTTATAAACAATATAATTATCACTTATGCATCAATTTCCCGTAGATGAGTCCTTTGTGAATCAAATCCTTGTGGATGAACTCATTGCTAAAGCAAACACTTGCTGGCTAAAGCCAGCAGTCGTATTCGTCTGTTTTGTCACTTGTGCCTTAGTGATGTATACATTCTTGAGCCATTGGGCCATGGCAATTCCACTCTACTAGCGTATACCTACATGACACAAGCTTGAGCAAATGTGATGACTCAAAATTTTTTTATTACATTCTTTTTCTGGTGTGCAGCTTCCCCTGCAGATATTGTCGGGCCTGCTACCAGACTCCATTCGGCTGGGCGTGATGGTTGCCCTTTTTGCTGTGTCCATCATCTTTTTAGTTCTCGCCAAGTGGCAGTCAAGGTGAGCCTCTAGCGCGTCCTTGCTTGCAGAGTTTAGCTGTTGTTGCGCGCGACTCTACAAGTGTTTGGGTGCAGCTGTGTACACTGGTGCAGTTGTGAAGTGCGTGCAGCTTGTGCTCCTGTGAGGAAAAAAAAAAAAGGAAGACTGCTTTATTGTGTTCGAGACTGCGCAGATCATTTGGCAGTGGTGTTCTCCAGAGTTTCAGCTGCTGTAGGCTCTTTCAATGGTAGATCGGTCCGATGTGTGACCACAAAAACAGAAAGCCGTAAAAGGAAGCTCTGCTTTTCGACAGCAGTGGGAATCGAACCCACGCCGCAGGTGCAACTGGGAGTCCGACGTGCTAACTGCTGCACTCCCATACAATTGAGCCGAACGAGGAATTACCGTATTTGCTCAGAAATAGTCGACCTCTGTATGCTGAGCTCACCAAGAAATAAAAAATATAATTCGAATATAGGTCGACCTACCCCTTTTTAGAAAACCTAGCACTGTGAACATGACACACCTTTTTTTACCCTGATAGGCTACTAAACCTCACTAGTCGATGCCACAGGCTGCATCTTTGTCTGAACTGCCAGAGAAGTCGTCGTCGTCGGATGCTTTGCAGGATTCCTCGGCACCACAAACGACATCATGCTCGGTGCTGCCTAGTGCGTCGGATATAAAGCATCTTTTAAAGCCAGTGTGGATAACCTGCATACTGGCTTTACGGTGGGCGCAATTGAGAAACTCCGTTAGCTCGGTACTTTTGCTACCTTTCCTCCCGAATATAGGCCGAGATTCTTTAGTAACGAATGCAGGTCGATAGCTCATATTTCCTAACATATTGGCAAAAGAAAAGGCTGACCTATATTCTAATAAATACGGTAAGCAGGATGTGAGACATGTGCCAAAGCAAATAAAGATGGAAAAGAAAGAAAAGAAATGGAAAACAAGGAAAATTAATTGGCAGCAGCAATGTGAATCGAATCCACGCCTAGAATGCTGGTGACACTGGAGGCTCTGACCGCCAACCACTGCACATTTATTTCCATTTGCATCCTTAGTAAGCCTTATTCGGGAGTTCCCAGAAATAACCTTCAAAAGAAGATGATGATGGCACATGAGATTTAAGCTCTGAAAAGGGGCTATGCCTTAAACCACGCCCTGAACTAATCTTGGCCACCTAAGGTCCTTGAAGCTGACGTGCTGATGCCACTAAAAAAATTTTGATTTTGCTGTTGCTGATGGTGATGTGTGGCTTTGCCCTTCAGGATGGGTGGGCAGTGATACACCGTTAGAAAAAGAGGAAATAATAACAACGGTGTTGGCATTCCTCACCGCTGTGGTGGAACATGCCTTTCACCATAGTGGCGACAGATAGTGCCGTTGTTTCATTGCACAAAAATAAAAATTTTTTGTGAATGGCAATGGCACAGACGATGTGCACTTTGGCTGTATTGGAACAAAACAGGCAAAGTAATGCTCGCAAATGTGGTGTTAAATGAAATACACTGCATCATGCTGTCGCTGTGCGACATCTGAACAATAATAAGCCAGTGGTTCTGCTGATAGAGTTACGCTCACCTGGTGCTCCTGTTGATGCAACAACCAGTACATAAATGAATACCAAAAGGCTGTTTTCGCATTCAGCTTCTGTTAGGCCTGATTCACAGTGCACATTAGTACTGGCTACTGTTTTTGCTACGATCGTTTTCTTTGTGCTTTCGTTAGGTTTGTTGGACCAGCTCAGTTGTTGGTGTTTACACAGTGGTCGAAGAGCTGTAGCGCAACAAGGAGAAGGTATTGTGTGGGCCATTAGGCAGGCATTTTTGTTCGAATGGATATGCAAGGTGCTTGATAAAACATTTTTTTGTGGCAGTAGCAGAAGTTATAACGCTGCTCTGACTTCTACAGGCTCAAGCCTATACTGACAAGGCAGCAGAAGCGTACGCTGTCGGAAGCCCAAAGCTACCTCACAACTTATGTGAAGCCTAAGAAGGTGAGGTCATTAACTGATGCTGGAGGCCGTTATGGTAATGCAGAATATAAGTTCCACTCTTTCAAACCGTCAAGTGCGGTAGGCTTGAGTTGTTTAAATTAATGTTCTCATTGGAACGGCACATCGTTGTGGATTTTCAAAGTTTGAAGACAAACAAAAGAATGAAAATTTTTATGTCTGAAGCTTTGTTGCACAGTGAACATGGTTTGTTGTTGTGTGGTTACAAATTTATTTAAAGTTATTTGCTTAAATTTCTGTGGTTTATGACGAGAACCTCAGGGGGACATCTGTGAAACCCGAAAAAAATGTTTTGGAGAGGTAGCACAACAGGAAAATGTAACATAGTTGTGGCATATGGCTATACTGTTTTCATGCTTGTTTTTTCTTGCAGTAGTCACGTGCCTTTATGGTTAGAAAATTGAAAGAAAAAAAAAATTATCAACAGCTCACATCAATACAGTGTTGGAGTTGAAAAAAAATTATTGTTTGATCTCTTTTCAGCAACGACTGTATGAAGAGTACCTCAGGCAAAGCGTGGCAGACTATGACTTGTGATACAGCCACTGTGGCTGTTGTCCAACATCATCAACATCATAGAATACAATTGTTTCCTTCATGCAAAACGTGTGACATGTTTGTCAGAACATATAGGCTTCATTATAATAAATTAACAGGAATGTTACTGTCACGAGTTGTTGGAACTGATTGTGAAACTGTATGTATTTTTCAAATAAAGGCATGGTACTTTGAGGAATAAAGAAACAGACACACCAAAAATTTTTAAAAAGTGTGAAAAAGTTTGGAGCATCTCCAGAGGACAGCAGCACTATAATTGTATTATATATAGTACAGGCTTTCTCAAGTTAAATTACAAGAAAAGTTACCGATACTTATCGGAATGTGTTTTAAAACAACATAGGATGCTAAAAACAAAATAAATGTTCAACTGTGTGGAAAAAGAGTAGCTTGCAGAAAAGGCCAGAGTGGGTAAAGCAATTGTGTTAGGATGGTTTTGTTTGTTTTCAATTATATACAAATAAAAGAAATTCACTGGCGATTACGATACAATCCATTGTGTAATTTGAGCGCAGCTGTATACGTTTTCATTACGCGATGTATTGGCCAGCGCTGACAATCTGTCTCGTGCAGCACGTTCCAAGCGGAGCGAAGTGTGGCGTGTTTGCCTCACTAATTGGGTGATCGCGAGAGGCAGCGCGTGGCTGCGATTCACATTAGCTGCCGCAGACAGACCTCGGCTCGTGCAGCGCTTTGTTTCCATAGAGACTACGTGTGCTACTGTGGCGCCATATAGCCATCGTCATCGTACAGCCCATCTTGCGTGCGCTGCACTATGCTTTTCATGCTTTCGTCCCACCAACGACAATTAAGAGCGGCCCTTCGTCGCGGGGAAGTCCAAGCTTTCCAAGCTTCCACACAAATTTTCCAAGCTTTTTCACACAAAAATGAATATGCGACTGACCGGCAGCTAGGGTTCTGAACTGAGAAGTACTGCTTCATATAGTAAATAACACTGATTCGTTTGCATTTCGGCAGTGTTTATTCTCGAACAGAACTATGTAATGAACGTGACAGTGCAAGTTTGTGTAGTGTGCGTACTGGGCAAAAATAATCTAAACTCTTGCAGTGCACATAATACAGCAGAAACTTGTTGATACAATCCCGTTACACACGATTTCGGCCCCAACGTTCGCGATGGAGAACAAGACAACAAAAGAAGACTCAATAGAGTAACGCTTATTTTTGACCGGTTCATACGTTCCCGGAATACACGATTTCTCGGCACCAACGTTAAGTACATCGCAAAACTGCGATCGTATGATACGTTTTCCGGCTGCTAGATCCTGCGTAAAAAATAAAATGCGCGAGGCGTGCAAAATCGAGAACAGTGCAGTATACAGCCGCCCGCCGGCGGCAGCTTCACCGCAATACTCGCCCGCCCGTCTCGCGGGAGAACGCCGGCGCATAATTCCGGTACCAGCAAACCTTCTCCGGAGACGTTGCACGTCACATTTACAGCTATTGCAGCCAACCCTATCGCGATAAGCATATTCGGCCATCTGTTTCACAGCGCGTGGTGCACGCTTTTAACAGGCGATTACACAAACGCGCCGCCTTTCCCTGCAACAGTCTGCAATCGTACCCGTTTTCCGGCCGTTAGATGCCATGTTAAAAAAAGAAGAAAAACAAGGCGTGAAGAGCGCGCGATCGAGAACAGTATATAGCCACTCGCCGCGGCAGCTTCACCGCAATACTCGCCCGCCCGACTCGCATGAAAACGCCGGCGCGCGCTCAGTTTTATTCCGGCACCAGCAGATCTTGTGCTGGGACGTCGCACACCTTATTCACAGCTATCACCGCCAAACCTATCGCGATAAACTTCTTCACCTATCTGTCTTAGAACGCGTACTGCACGCTTTTAGTAGGCAATAATCCAAACCTGCCGCCGTTCCCTGCTGCAGGCGGCGCGACGCGATCATCGCGTTTCGCTTCGGCGGCATGCAGCATCGCCTACTACCTCGATTTCTATTCGGTTTCCTGTCGCTGTCTTTAAACACTGCGCAATAGGAAAACAAGAAAATGTCTCTCGGGCCGTCGAAGCCCCGCCAGCTCGACGCGCTTTGTCATCTCGTGCGCAACGATTCGCGCACCGCTTTGCATTACGTAATGTCAACAACAGTTGAGTGTGTCCAATTTTTAGTCACTTCGGATCGTACGTTTTCCCGGTTATTACGTTTCCCTCGCATCCCCCCCCCTCCAACACGTATGAACGAGGTTCTACTCCGGTAGCCAATGACTGAAGTTACTAATATCAACTGTTGAAACTGAACTTGAAGTAATGGAATATGTTCAAGTAAATTTTTGCAAAAGAAAGCAAGGTGGGGGGGGAGGGGGTAACAAAAAGATAATGCATGGTCCATGGTAATTGTGTTAGGATCATTTTATTGTTTTCAACTAATTCGTATACAAATAACAAAAAAAATGGCACATTTAGTAAACAATGTCAACAAACAGTATAAACAATTCAAAAGTATACATAATGTTCTGTAAAAGTGGAAATACACGAGACACTGCTAAAAAAAAGCTACTCAACATTTCGACTGTCTGCAGACATCGCAACTAACTGTGCAGAGCAGCTTTACCACAGCACACAGACTTTAAACATTCTCTTTAACAACACAGTCGCAGAAAACTTGCAGCACACCGATCACTAGTGGCAAACAGCTGATGAAGGTAGTAATACCAGTGCTTTTCGTGTTCGATCACGTGGTGCATTTCTTCATCTACAAAATTGATTGTTCTCAAAAGAGAGGACGCTCTTGTGTTTGAATTAGGTCCCCATGTAAGACTGCTTTGCAATACGACAATAAAGGACTTTCAATCAGTCACCGTGGAATGTTTCGTTGATATGGCGACATTTTTGTGGTGAACTTTAATGCCATGCTTAAAATGCAGCACTAGCCCTGATTTGTTCAATTGGAATGAACGGAGAACATGCATCTGTAGTGCAGCCGAATAAAGAATTCAGATTTTTTTTTATCAGTAAAAATGGCAGCGCCTCCATCTGCTGCCTGGAGCAATGAAACTGCTCCACATTTTTTCATCTTGAATGGAATTTATTTATTAAAAAAAAATTGAGTGTGCGCACTTGCAGTGTTGCCGAGTAAATTTTTTTTTTTTTTCACAGAAAGAGGGATGGTGGTGAAATCTGCTGCCCAGAGTGTGAAATTGCTTTGCATCCTCTCATACACGTGGCAGCTCTTTTTTTCCCCTAGGAACAGATGGCGCAACTGTTCCTTTAACTGTGACTAAACGCATTTCTTTTGTCTGGAATCACTGCAGGCAGTGTGCGCTGTCAATTTACCCTGTTGAAACAGGAAATTGGTATACATTTAAACATGGCAGTAAACTAAATCATGAAATGGCCACCTTTCCGAATGTTGAATGTGCAAGTGCCAGCAGATCCGCCAAAACAGTTGATTATACTGGACCCCCTTTCCCCAGCAACGTAACCTACAGTAGACTGCAACTGCACATAATGAGCTGCACTTCAGTACAAGTTGTGATACTAGCACTAACCAGATAGTAATGTGAGCCTCATGTTTTCATGAACAACTCTGACTAAAAGTTTGAACGAGCTTTACCCAGCATACAACCTCTCAACTACATCACCTATGGAACTAGTTGCAACAGTCCATGTTACTCAACGGAAAGGAGAGAATAGCCTCGTGTTAGTGGATCCATGCAGTATGTGTGCATGGCATTGATTAAAGGCAATGTGATCGAACCTGAAGGAAAAGGCCGTTCTATTTGCATAAGCGGAGGATTGTTTCTACCTGCAAAATCACAATTACAGATATAACACATAGTAGAGACAATTGCATACTCAGCTGCGAAGTAAAAAACAGAGTGCCAGTCTAATGTAGGTTTGTTAACAATCGCATGTTTCACCGAAACTGCATTTTGCCATCTGTGTTTCTGTCGTACTCTTCCGTAGTTTTTCCAGTAGTAACAGTGGTTGCCATAAAACATGGTCTTCATACAGCAGTTTGTGTTGGCTGGTTGGTTTAGTGCTTTCATGTGCCCTTGGGGCATATCTCTGCCACTATCGCCCTTTCACATGCAGCATCACGCAGGGGTTAGACGGGGGAGCATGACTTCCCTGCAACAATTCACATGAAAACCACTGCCAACAAACGTAGCTCAAGGTGTTCCTGGCTTGGCCCAAGCATTAACGTGTCTCCCTGGTGGGTGTTACGCATTGAATGAACAGTGTAGAAGGTACCACAAGGTACCGCAAAGTGTTGTGGTGTACCATTTTAGCTAAGTGCTAGCACTAGTGGCTACTAGTACTTAGCAAAGTACTATTTTACTGGGAAGACTTAAAGTGCTCTGTAACGCGCATTGTTGCAATGCCCAAAGAAGTATCTATTTGACAATGGAGCTTAATGGAGCATATGTTGGGTACAACAAAGCGCAGTGCAAAAAAAAGACATTGCTACTGAAGCGCGCGCATGCGTGCACAATGGTGGCCATTCTTGACTAGCGCACAATTAGCAGCGCGCTAAATGAGCATGTTGCATGATTAATAGCATTCGATAACACGCATTCATAGAGCACAATCGCTGCAGAGAAAAAATTTTTTATGGCAAAAAAAAAAGGAAAAGAAGAAAGGAACGAGTATATTGTCAGCATCTCATTTAAAATCCACAATACAGTAGCTTTGCTTTTTTTTCTGAGTTCCCCTTGTTAAAAGTAAAACCTAATGTATATGCCAAAAACACTGTACATAAAGAGTTTTGCATAATATATGCACAAACTATAATACTACAAACGTGCAGAAAAAAAAGTAAGCAAGAAACACTGAAAAAATAACATGTACTATAAATGGCAGCTATCACACAACGCTTGATAACATCTCTACCCAAGTGTGGCATGCACATTACGCCCTTCATATCATGCATGTATGCTGGCAGAGTGAAATTATTGCTTTGTAAACTATCTAGTCGACAGGCACTCTGCGACTCTGTATATTCAAGCTATGATTAACCACTACGACAATGTGATTTTATTAACCTTTAGCTGGCTACGTCTGGCAACACCAATATAAGATTGAGGAAACGGCTTCTATTTTCTAGCACAGACGAAGGCGAAAAAAGCACAAGCTGAATGAACACTTCCCCGACATCGCAATACAGTACATTACCCATCGCAGACAAATGAAACAAGGCCACTGAATAGGGTTGGCTGACATTAATTGCTGAAAGTTGACCAGTACGGCTCACTAAAAGTTAAAGCTACTTTTATTTTTGTTTTGTTGACTGCAAATGTTCGCTGCCATCTTATACTTTGCTGTTTAAGTTCGAATTCTCCTGTTCATGCTTCATAAGTCCGTAAGAGTAATATCGCTTAGCTATCCATCACTTAGCTCTGATGGTAGCTCTAATTGATAACACCGTTGCAGGGTGCCTAGACGACTAGAAATGATGTTGATTTGTCGCCTGCACAAAGATTTCTAGTCGAGAAATGCAAGACAGCTGCCTTTTTCTTTCACATTTCTTGCTACAGTATGAAGCAAGACAACTCTCTGCACTTAAAACGACGAGCAAATGCGAAGCGCATTGTAAGGACAAAAATTTGTATCGCGCCACTTACAGGTATAAACTATGTCAAGAGTGACTAAAAGCAAGAAATGATGCTGGTGTTTGTTCTACGTTCCGCTGCATTATACAGAAAGCTTCAGAAAATGACAGAAAGAAAAAGTTTCCACAGTGGCTTCCACAGATAGCAAGCCTAATAGACAAAACAGTGCCTATCTACGATCTGCATTTAAAGACTTGTTTTTGCTTGCTTATCACTATACCTTCGGCCGGCCCATTAATTAGGCAAAAGTATACCGTAAGTTCATTCGTGGCAATAGCAAACTTATTCATTCTAACAGCTTGGAGAAAAAGTGTTAACTTCACAAATACTGATAAGACCTATGCAAGTAAACATAATCAGCCTAGAACAAAACTAATTATATAAATAAAACATATAGGGACACACACATGAAAGTAGGTGCCCATAATGTAGCAAGAGTTTTTCATGACCAGAGCTTACCAGTTCTGACTTGAGCTGACCTGGTCAGAGCTGACCTGGTCGTAACCTGGTCGTGACCTGTGTCGTTACCTTCTCGCCAGAATAGTATATAAACATAGTAAAATTTTCCATTCACTAAACAGCTGCCCTGCGCATCGATACCCGTGACCTTTTTTGAGCACTGGGAAAGCGAGAAGAAAAAAATTTAAGTGCGTTTCCTTCGGGCGAGTTGAGTAATTTTAGCTGCCACAGCCGATAGTAGTGATGCCAACTGGACCATCCCGTGGGAGCTGAAGCTTCACAGGTGTAGAACTTTGGTAGTGCGCCGACTGGGTTGTTGTTCTTCCTTAAGTATCCCGTTGAATACACCTCTCCTCTGTCCTTTCACAACACAGCTTGTGAACTTTCACTTTTGGTTCCCCTCTTACGGGATGTGGAACTCCCTGTACTGGTAGAACACGGCGACCTGCAAGAAAGATGTGAAACAGGTATGCATTCTGCAGTACATGCTCACGTTCATGTTAACTCCAACTGCTGAGAACTTGCAGTTATAATGCGGAGAGGCCGGAATCTTGGGCAAGCACCTCTAACTATAACTGAAACTGAGCAAGGTGCAGATTTGGCCTAGTTGGTTAAACATGACTAAACTGGCAGCACGAAGTTAGGACTTGGGACAAAAAAACAAAACAAAAATGCATAAATTCATTACTTTACTTCATTCATTACTTACTTTATTCATTACTTCTCTCCACCTTGCGGGTTTCTGCAGAACTACTACGGCAAAACAAAAATAAGTCAGCGCTATGTATTGGTTCTTTCTTCTGTCCAAGTTCTATCTTCGTGCTGTTAACTGTTTAACCTCTAAAAATACTTGCACTTTCACATTGTTGCATCTTTTCTGTCACAATCTTGCATGTTGTGCTAGGAAAAAAAAAGAAAAGAAACAAAGCTCATGAAGTAATTACTGAGTCTCGTGCAAGTGAGGGCTGAGTGCCATACCCAGCTAATGTGCTACAGAACTTAACTGCACTTAACTGCACAGCCTAAATTTGTTGGGACTGTGCAATTCTGTAGAAAACATACAAAGTGACCTCCTGAAAGGTGCTTCACAGAGTGGAAAGAGCACAGAAGCTCGACAGACAATGAAAGAGTACAAACTCTTCCTGGACAATGAAATGGAAAGATGGCGTATTCTGTCTGTCTGTGTGCTCTTGGTCACTAAAAATGTACAGTTAAACCTGAATATAAGGAAGCAAGTAAAATTGGCAATTTGCTTCGTTATATTGAAATTTTGTTGTATTCAAATTCTTTGTATTCCACCTTGCGGGCTTCTGCAGAACTACTACATCATAGGACATGATGCGGCTTCACTTTGGTGGTTGCTGTTGCGGCGCCGCACGCAATTTGAGAGGCGCATTTGCAAGCAGCCACTTGTAATTCAATCATTTGACGATCTGCGTCTAAGGAAGTTTACATTTACTGTCTCGGCATTCCTTTGCTGTGGAAGCAAAATTTCGTTATAGTGAAATCGCATACAAACGCACTTCGTTATATTGAGGTTCTAACTACATAGTGTTCTATGGACAAAGAGGTTATGAAAAGTTAAATCCTTAATTACATCGAGAATTTCATTATATTGAAGTTAGTTATATTGAGGTTTAACTGCACCATTTTTTAGGTTCCGATTGCTCTGTGCTATTTTCTTTGAATTTTCCACAACCCTACATCATCATCAACTATGGCTAATACAGCAAAACAGTGCCGAATGTGCAAATTAGCTAGCAAGATTCTTTACTGTTGATGGGCATTTATTGGTGTTACCACATTTTTACTCTAAATCTACGGTAGCCTAATCTACCCCAAGTGACCGCAGCGTGAGGTCAAGATGGTCAAGGACACCATCCTGGCTTTCATAAACCAAGCAGGGTTTCAGGATGCTATCTAACTTGTAGTTTATCCTTCTGAACCTAACACTCCAACCCCTGCATCACAGGTGACTCCAGTCAAGAGAGCACCACTCGAACAATTGACAAAACACCAAGGGGAATATATAGTACTAGAACACAATTGCTACATTATCCTGCCTCTGTTCTTCCCTCCAGATTTCAATATTTGGCCACGGCGTGCCAACGTGAGATGTATCTACCTGTGGTGCACTTACATGTTCTCTTTCAACAAGCTTAAAAAAATAAATTCACTCGTGTCACAGATTACTTGCAGTGAAACAAAACACACACAAAAAAGAAAGAAAAAAATAAAGCAACTGATTAATATTTGAACTTCTCCCTCTACTCATTTTTATGACAAAATGACATATTTGATGATCATGAACACTTTACGACCATGAAGTTTGTGTGCATAGGCAGCATGACGGCTCACCTTGTCCTTAAGCTGCTGGCAGAGCTGCAGGGCTATGGTGAACAGTACAAGGACTTCACTCAGCCAAGGCACAGACGTCTCTGCCTGAAATGCACAGGTGTTGCAAGTTGTGTAAGGACAGAATCTTGGGAGAGAGAGGGACAAACTTTCGTCATGTAATTAGCAATTATTTAAACAGCTTCTGTCTCCAGTAAGCTCGATTCAATAATACTTTGACAAGCTCATCAGAGCTAAAGTGATCTAGGATATTTCGGAGCACTAATCTGTCAGCTTATCTTGGCTTGATGTATGCCTACAGTGTCCCCTTTAAAGAACCAGTCCTGTTATAAATTTTACCAAAACACTGGAAGTTGTAAAGTGCTGTCCAGAGAGCGTATCACCATGAGAACTTTCCAAATGGGGTTAGTAATAGTGGAGACCGAAATAACTCAAATGTTGTGAGCCGATGGTGTGAAGAGGCAAACTGCTCTCCCCAAAGCAGAGCCTCCCTCTCCTTGCCTCGGCCAACGAAATTCAGCATTTCAACAAGTTTAGCATTAAAGGGACACAAAAGCAAAATAATAAGCCAAGTTAGATCTATGGATAATTTGTCTGGAGGTCTAGTGTTGATTTCTGGGCGATCTTATGTAGTCCCCACGTGATTGCGCTCTCTCCCGCTCACTGTAAATAATCAGCCAATGCTGATGTCACATGAGAGGTGCCACAGTCCAAAATAGGTGGAACTACTCCAATTTTCTGTTTTCCTCATTTTCTTTTTGCTCACAGAAGCTCTACTCTTGCTATGAATGACAAATTGGTTATTAATAATAATAATAATATTTGGGGTTTTACGTGCCAAAACCACTTTCTGATTATGAGGCACGCCGTAGTGGAGGACTCCGGAAATTTCGACCACCTGGGGTTCTTTAACGTGCACCTAAATCTAAGCACACGGGTGTTTTCGCATTTCGCCCCCATCGAAATGCGGCCGCCGTGGCTGGGATTCGATCCCGCGACCTCGTGCTCAGCAGCCCAACACCATAGCCACTGAGCAACCACGGCGGGTAAGGTTATTAAACAAGCCTAACTTTTCAATCAAGCTTGACTTAACATTATCTGTTAGCATCTCTTTTAATTAAGATAGACTCCAAGTGTTTTCCAACCTCCATACTTGATAGGCCTCATTCTTCCGTGCGCAAGAAGCTGGTAGTATGGTTTGTACAACTTTAAATATGTATAACTGTCAGTATTTCTTTTACATTTCATCTGTTTACTTGACATTCATAGATATAATATTCTGCCGATAAAATTGTCAGGCTTCCATCAGTGCACCAATGCTTAAGTGCGGTTAGGAGATATTTAAATGGTTGCAGAAAGACACTAACTGCATACACAAAATAAAAATTACGCCACTAGGGCTCATAGAAATGTACTGCAGAAGAATTGACATTTGGGCAAGTTGATACTGGATGAACCTCTTGATGAGGCAGTGCAAATGACGGAGACATAAGGAAGGAAAAATAAAGGACAGTGCTATCCTGTATTCGTCGTCCTGTACACAGGACAGCGCTGTCCTTGCGTCTTCGTCATTTGCACAGACCCATCAAGAGGGCTCATAGCTCTTCTGCGTGCCTTTTGTGCGAACAGCCTGTGGTTTCAACGGCACCAGTGCAAGCGGCCCCGTCTTACCTGAAAGACATCAAACTTCGTCTGGCCGTGCGAGTCCTTATGGACGTAATACACAGCAAAGATGAGCTTGTGGGACTGCACATAGAAGCTGGCGCCCAGATCTTGAGGCAGTGGTGGTTGCAAGGATTTCTGCACAGACATTCCAGAATCGAGCTGTCTAATTAAGCTCCTCCGGTCACTTGCGGCAAAACTTCAAAATGCCAACAGGCGAATTTTACGACAAGCTTTGCAACATCACGTCTACTGCTAGAGCTGCCACAGTACAGCAGTATTCTTTAAGGAACTGAATGACAACAATGGTTCCAATGTTGTTTTACGATTACTTTTTGACGTTCCCTTGCCGTTCCAAACCAGCTTAAACCATGCAATTTTACAGCAAGATAGAAAACTTGGCAAGTTAGTGCTGATGCATATTTGTGAATGACAGAATGGAATTAAAGGTGTAATTTGTCTTTATCTGTGTGTCTGTTCTGTATTTTGTGCCATTCACGAATATAAACCATGCAGTGCTCCTAGGAGCTGGTGATGTGGATCAAATTATGAGAGCACGAGATAATTCTACAACAGATGCAGAGTGAAGGAGATGCTCCTCTACTAGAAGCAGCTGTCATGCATTGCGCTTAACCAACTCTGCCTTTTCGGTGTTGCAGAGAGCTAGGCTGACATCAGACCAAAGCGGATGTCTGGAAGGTTCTCTGATGGAAAGCAGAAAGTAAAAAAAACGCTGCTGAGCACGCACCATGTTCCGGCTTCCAAGAATCTCGTCGATGGTGCGTTTCTTTGGAATTATGAGGCTCGCCCTACCCCTCTGCAGACAACCCATTACGGTGGTCATAAGCTGCACAAGAAAGTTCCAGGAAGGTGAGCAGCTTATAACAACAGTCTTGAGGGCATTGGATGTGATCAAAGTAATGAAAACAGAGTGAATTGTACCACGTGGAGATGTAAAAACGATAGCACAAACACTCACTCGCAAGCAATTTCTATTATGCGAACCTGTAACATCTTGCTACCTGGGATATTCGGTGGCTTACGTAAAAGGACAGCTGAGACAGAAGAGGAAGAAGTGGACCTGCTCCTGCTCAAGACTTGGAGCCAACCAACTTTTCTCCGCAAGCACTGAGCCAGCTGCTCCTAGAAAATGCCGACAGTTCTTTTCAACGTACACGACAATATACATAAATTGATGTTGCAAAAAGCAATATTTAAAGAATCTTTCAGCGGAAACAGAGAGAAAAAAAGGCATGTGCAGTCATAAGTGATGACTTAATGCAAATTGAGATATTGTGAGCAAAGGCTGCAGAGGCCTGGCTAATACAGGAAGCACTTGTTTTATCAATTCTGTGCGCTTCATCACTTTTGTGGCCTCTTGCTTATTGACAAGAAGTACATGCATGCCGTCAATGCGGGCTTTACATTCACACGCATAAAAGTGCTTAACTCTAAAGAGTTTTTCAAGCATGAGGTTGATCATCTTAGTGGTGGTGTTGGAGTCATACAGAGAAAATTGCAGGTGTTGCATTATTTAAATGGAGTAATGTTTCACAGGGTATACATATATTACTTATATATCTGTGGAGACCAACAGTTCTGCAAATTTTGGGCTACAACAGTGATCCTTTGAATATGACCATTCCACTGCTAGTGAGCACACACGTTTTCACAGACAGACATGCCGAGTGCGTTACATGTGAATGGCTTGCTTGTTACTAGTTTTGCGGGAACAACTATGTAGGCAAGATGCTCTTAAAGTGAACTCACAAGGTGTTGAGTAAGTGGTAAAAATAGTGCCAAAATAGCCACGAAGTTATACCTATGTCTCACAATAGCTGCCTCTGTGGAAAGTATCAAGTACAATGGATACAGACGTGTACCACCATCTGCGACATACAGTCTATATATATAAATATATATATGTATATAGTCACATGTCTTGAAAGAGGACTGACAACATTTAATGAGGACAGCTGGCTCCTGAAAAATAATGGCAGTGGGAACAAAGCTGTTCTATGTGCTCGGTTCATCAAAAACCCTGCCTCCACCTTTAAAATATACTCTATCTAGGTTTGCCAAAAGCCAAAAACACATATTTGTCCGGAAACACTTTGATCTATTCTAAGTCCTTTAAAAAGGTTTAGAGAATTAAGACCCGGCTAGCCAAAAAAGTGGCCCAAATATCTTTTCACATTCCTTCACTCCAGCTTGGTGTAGAGTATCTATTTTTGCTTGATAGCAGTTCTGCGACATCCTTGGATTGAATTAGCCTTTGATTTAGCCTTCGCCATAATCCTCCTAAACAAAGTAAAGGTTCTGAAATGCAAGAGCACGGAAAGAATATGGGAAAGACTGAGCGTTCTGTCTTTCCTGTAATCTTCTCACACTCTTTCACTATTCTGTCTTTCCCGTAATCTTCTCGTGCCCTTGCACTATTCTGTCTTTCCCGTAATCTTCTCGTGCCCTTGCACTATTCTGTCTTTCCCGTAATCTTCTCGTGCCCTTGCACTATTCTGTCTTTCCCGTAATCTTCTCGTGTTCTTGCACTATTCTGTCTTTCCCGTAATCTTCTCGTGCTCTTGCGCTATTCAGAACCTTTACTATGGCACACCAAAAGGTCCAAATTGCCATGATGGTGCACATCATGAACAAGACAGGAAATGTTTTTTTTTTATTAAACAGCATTTCTGATGGTGCCACAGTTTTAAAGTGATGATACCTCTGATTTTACTGATTCTAATGCAATAATTATTTTTTTTTTAAAATAGACAAGTAACGAGTGCAGCAGGCCTAAGACATGTACAAATATTGTTACAAAATTCTTAAAAAGTAGTTTGTCATGGGTGTTACTATGGCTTCTTAATTTAAAAAGCTTGGCAGGCTTTTCACTTCATATAAAATTGGCTTAGAGCACTGTATTTGTTTTGCACTACTTCTTGGTTCTATATTAATTGCCTCAGTAAATAGCTCACCTCCAACCAAGTTGTGCAAAAAATTAGACTTTTTGAATTTCTAAAAAGTTATTTACCCTGCAAAAAAAAGTATATCTTAATTTACACATTGAAATACATAAACTCAACAAGTTTCATTATTAACCAGAAATAATAATACTACTAGTAATAATAAAAAAAACATTTCAAAGTGCAGGGTCCTGCACATTAAAATACATAAACTCGGCAAGTTTTATCAAACTCTACCTCGAAATTAAAGCACATTTTGAAATGCAGGGTTCCACCTTAAAGTGTCATCTTACAGAGATCCGATTAGGAGTGGGGCTTGCAACATTTGTTGGCTCTTTCGCATTCAAGTAACTGGTGCTGCACCTAAGCCTTGCACTGGATAGAAAATAATACAGACTGTTGCTAGTTTCTTGTGAAGAATGAAGATGTAAGCAAAAAAATGTTTTCAGTGGCCGCATTGTGTAAGGATTCTTTTCCGTCAATTACATTCTTTTCGTATCGCCCTTCATAGTAAGTGGCCGATTCTGGCAATAATGTAGGCATGACATCCTGCCAATGAGCAACAAAGTGCGAAAAGAATAGCAAATGAGAGGAATCACTACATAATATGGCCTCATATCCCGATGGTTGCTTTCTTCATAGCCAAAGCGGGCAGCCTGTGTTTGGGCAAGTGAACCTGTTCAACAGTTGCACCTCGAGTGGCAAACTCTCGCGTGGAAATACAGCTTCGCTTGCTTTAGAGTCCGTGTGGTTCGAAAACTTTCCCGCCTGCGTGGACATACCCCTCCACTGCTGCAGTCTGATGCAAAACGATGTCACAGTTAATGAAGGGGCCTTATCACTGAGCACTTGCCTGGGTTACTTCTTCCGCAGACTTGAACTGAAACTTGGTTTTCGGTGGCGGCGGCGTGAGCAGTTGCAAAGCAGTCATTAGGTTGTTGCCCGCGTCTTGCACCTTTGATAAAGGGCAAACAACCACAAGCAAGAAACTGATAAGCCTTATTCCCTTCATAGTGCTTTTTTACTTTGTCGACTCTGTTTTCAGCAGCAAGGCAGAGCAGGGTAACGGAAGACAGTCGGCCATACCTGCTGCAGCTTCCATTGGCAGTCATTCTGCACTATTGTCCTCAAGGTGGTGCCGGGATGCTTAGGAATGCGCAGTGCAATGTCCTGAAATATAATCAAGGTGTGCATTGCATTACTACAGCTGTCCTTTCTATTCTTTGTTTTATCATAGTCTCACTGTCATCAAGAAGTTTAGAAAGCTATCATCCACAAATGCCTCTCGTGAAACTCGTTGCTAATTTGCATAACATTCAAGAACTGCAAGTACATTTGGCTGAACAGCCTTCGTTATAGATATCTATAAGCGCTGTAGTCTTATCCTATAAATCTGATCTCTCAGCGTTGCCTACGTTTAAGGTACAGTACTACAGATTCATGTTGCTTTCCTTGAGCCCTCGAACTATCTTTGAAACCTTGTATGTGCTTTCAAATACGAATTCATTTGTTCAGCAGCACAGCGTTCCATACCTCTGCATAGAAATGACGAAGCTGTATGTTAACCCAATTTAATGGCCCGCTGTGCATGTATACGTGAGAGATGGCATGCAAGTGAACAATTGCACTACATTACCCTACATTTCCTACTTTTGGTAATAAGGACTGAATGTGTCCACTCTACACACATCTTTCATATCTACTACAGGCTACAACACGATAATAATGAGCTTTTGCCTGTGCATGAATTATTATCGTTTACTGGAATACCACGGATGCAGAGCGCTAGTGATATCATCTTGTGTTGCCGAGTTGAACGAAAGCACGAAAAACTAAGATTGCAATGACCACGTCCTACTTAGCTGCTGATGTCGAGGTATCAGCAGTAACATACATTGGCCTAGAGTGGCTTTCTTATATTTTGTTGTTATTACGAGGGCATCCACGCAACACAAATCAATTCCTAACACATATTCTACTCGAACAGAATTTCAGAAAATGTGGCCAACAGTGCTACTGCCATTCAATATTCTGGTATTTTGTAAACGAGAATGGTTCATGGACATGCTAAAATTGTCTAATATCTGCACTTAAGATAAACAAAGGAAATGCATCAGTGTAACATCACAGTTGGGGACTGTGGCCATTTCGACCAGTGTTTGGTAACGTTAACACAACGAGATAAGACCGAATAGGTTTGCTAGTTTCAGGACAAAAGCAAACTCTTCTGCTGTCTTTCCTGCTTCATTTTTATGACAAACTACAGAAGAGTGGACCTGAAATTTTAGATCTGGTGCACATGATTCTATAAAGCCTCAGTATCCCATTTGAACAGGTCTTTAGTGCAGACCTTTGTTAATTTCGACTATGAATGTACTCATGCACCATAATTTTCGTGCATCATCAGTACATTAGGGCAAGAAAAATTGGGAAGTAATCAATATGAAAATTTCCACTTACTGCGTGGCTGATGCTATCCCCTGACATTGTTGCCAGGACTTTAATTTGCTCAGGGGCAGCTGTGGAGCTTTACCAAAGAACAAGACAAAAGAAAGGAAACGTCAGCATAAAATAAAATAACAATGCTTTGCAGTTAACAGACGCTGCAATTAACTGCTGCGAGCTCATTCAGCTTAAGTGAAATCACACATTGCATGCATGAGAGATGTCTACAGGAAAACCATGTATTTATGTGGTGCAAGATGTTCCTGTAACTCTGAAGGTGGGCTATAAGATATAAGATATAGGTTACATTATGTCAGTGCATATTACCGAGTTATGGCTAATGTGGTCAGGTTATTGATTCCTGAAACATGGTTAACATGGCTGGGTTAGAATGCTGAGTTATGATTAGGTTAAGTCAGTTTGGCTAGACTACTGGGCAGTACAGTACAGTTAAGTCAGTACAGATTACCAAGTTATCGTTATAATACTAAATATATTACTAAGCTAGGTTAGATTGCTAGGTTCAGAGTCCTGTTATGGTTTGGTTAGTGAAGATTGCTGAGTTATGGTTAACATGTCATGGAGACAAGCACAATTGTGATCTACTGTGTCAGATAACATTGGCAGTACCATGCACGTATGTATATGTACTATCATGGGCAAATGAAACGTGTACAAGTTTGGGTTAACTAGAGCACATTATTTCATTCTTGCCTTCGCCGCAACGCACAATGTTGTTATGACTTTAGTTTACACACTGAATTTGAAGCCTGCACTGTTTTCAGCAACAGGATAGTAGCTGGACAAACTCTCACTCACATGTTATATTACTTGTAAGATGTGTTCTACTTTGTATTTTTTTATTCGTGTTTAATTTGTCCATGGTCATAAAACAGCACACAGTGAACTTTCGAAACAATATTTCACATAAAACCTATTCAGCTTAGTACAAATCTTTATCTGTGCATTCTGCTCACTAAAAAAAAAAGTAGAAAGAACTAGGGAAAACATATGTTAACACAAAATCGAGAGAGATATAAAGCACAATGTTACAAGGACACGTTGTAATTACAAGAACTCCCTATAAAACAAACATCAAAGGACCTTGGAAATGTCCTTGTCCTACCACATCTTCATTAACAGGTCACTCAACCTATGGAAGCAAAGGGCTTCCCACATAGCTCAGTTTTAACTTATGGAGATTACCACATGCAGAATACTGTGAATAATGGTCAAAATGGCAAAGCATATCAGCACTCAAAAGGATGATTTTTTAAATGATATATATCATTGCGAACATGTCTGGCTCTGATAAGCATTCATACCTTGTGCTGTTCAGGATCAACTTGTCAGTCTTGACTAGGTTTTCTTGGTCGGAGAATGAGTGTGGGAAACGCTTGGAGCACTCCTGAAAATTTTACAAAATATAGCCTTACATAATGAAATATATAGTGTAAGGCTGAAATCGGGGCCAGTTGGCTGTACATTGTGTTGGACGAATGCGATGTCTTGCACAAAACCAAGAACAACGTTGAAACGGGACGGGACACACACACACACACACTGCGCATGTGTTCCTTCCCTTTTTTGAAGTCGTTCAATTATGTGCAAAACAGCGCACTTATCTAATATATGGCGACATATGCCCAGATTCCGACATACATTACAGACCTTTCCAAGACTTTAATGAAATTCGCATTCGTTGAAAACTTTAGCTACAATTCCAGTTTGTACCTAGCTCTCTTCCATGCCAACTTGGTCCCTCGGTGTGTGCCCTAACAGAAAACCTCGGCAGCATGTATGTGATATCGGCATGTGCCCATTTTTGGCCATTTCTCCAGAATGGATGTGCCAATGTAATGTAAGGCGTTAAATACATTAAAGTGACAACGCCCCATCTGCAATTACAAACACGGATCCGCGTTGAGTGTGGCCTCATGTTGGAGGGCCACTGTAATAAAATTGCAGCAAGGATACTATAGAGATTCCACAGAGTTTCAACTGGGGTGCAACGATTACAACAAGATATACTGTGTTGCGGCATCATTTGGTGTTGTGGTTAGCAACGAGACTGCCACTTCGTGTGTCTGTGCAGGCAATACAGTGTGTCATACTGCATTGCTTCAATTTACATCGCATTAATGTCGACATTCATCGTGAGATTGGCTCTGCCGGAATGTTTTATCTTTTGTTTGTATTTATTCGTAACAGCAAAACAGTGTATTTATGACTTAAGCTAAAGTTTTCAATCAGCAAACCTGCAGTCAGTGGAACCGTGACAGAATGAGCACCAGAAAATGGATATCACACACATATATGTATATTTTCACAAAATGCTCTACTGCAGCTACGTTAGCTCCAGTTAAGATTTCAAAGACTTGCACGACACACGTGCTTTAGCAATTACAGAAACAGCCAAAAAGAAGAAAATACAGCCATATATAAACAAAAAGGCAACTTGTTTTTCAATCACTGATAATCTGGTTGCCAGAAAGCCTCAACACCTATAGCTCGGGTTAATTAGTGTCGACAGAAAAAGAATAATGGCACCGTTCACTTATCTCAATAGGAGCGACATGCTTTTGCTGAAAACACGCCAGCGTGTAACTTAATATCAAGGGCAGCGTTTCAGCAGCGATATGCAGAATGCAATAAATGTGATAAAAACAGACATGCTGTAGATATACCAGCATGATGTCTTGCAGCTGCTGCAACACAATGTTTACTTCTTCTTGCAAAATCCATTCGAATTCTGATTTCTGAAATAAAGAGAGAAATCAACTGCGGCGGGTAATTTACAGTGTCTAAAACGTGCAACGATGGCCACGTTCTTGCATTCTGCGCAAACAAGCATCAACGTGACGAGGCGGAGCGGCGTAAGCTGGCGAAAAAAAAAAATGACGATGTCTTAGTTCCTCTTCTTCATTCGTCATTTTTCATGCTCTGAGAGCGAAATTGATTTATTGCGATCCACGCAAATTTGCTCAACTTAACCACGAGAAAGCAAGAAAAAAGAAATTCATCTTTTGGCGACTGCCCATTTCTTGTTCGCGTTCTGTAGCGAGCGCTTCGCGGTGATCGCAACGAATGAAAATTAGCAATGTGAAACTTGGTTAAGCATTGCACACGATAAAGGTAATCACGGCGCAAAAACTTGCAACACTCAGCAATCACAAACATCTAACACCGATAGCTTAAAGGAGGCAGTAAATAGCACTTTTTTTCACGCAAGCACGACTTCCGTGATTTGCAAAATCAGTGGCCAAAAGCATGCTTAAAAATTTACTCACTAGCGCTTCAATCTCCTCGACGTCTGCTTCCGCCATTGCAAGATGGTTCTGAAAGCATCAGCTGTTTTTGGTTAGTTTCGTAGACGCCGAAGGCATTCATGCTATCGCCTAGCGATAGCATGAATGGGTGCGCCAAAATTTGCGTAAATATTTTTGCAAAAATGGCCTGAGTACTCTGCCGCTCCGTGCTGCGCCATGATTCGCTTATTAGCGCATAAATTTGCTCAAAACGGTTTACAAGCCAGCAGCCCACCCTCCTTCACAGGGGTCCTCTCGGCGTCCGCGGTCGCGGTTGTGTGTGCGCCAACTGGCCTGCGGTTTAAACGTGCATTGAAAGGTCGAGTTATGTCTTGAAAGTGCGGTGCGTTTGAGTGCGTCGGTTCCTGCACGTCGCGGTGTGATGACCCTGCGATGAGTGCGAATTAGCTCGTTTCAATGGCTGTCAACTCGCCGGCGACTTCGCAACGCCAGGACGAATCTGCCGACAATGTGTCTTTCGAGGATTACGTCGGTGTGCTGTGCTACCATAGTGATACGCGATGTGGCTTGGTGGACTACCCAAACAAGGGCCTGTGGTTGCCCCACAAGGAGATCGTGCCCGGCGAAAGCTGGGACTCTGCGATGGAGACCTTGCTGCGAGACGTGAGCTTCCTTTCGCAACACGCTCGCGCGCTCGCTGAACACACCCTCATGAGATCGCCGCACCTTTTGACGTCGAAGTACGCTTACTTCCTTAGCGGCAGTGTACATGTTACGTTCGCTTTAGAAGTTGCTAATAAACGCGCGACGCCTTCGTCGCGAGCTTGGTTGCTCAGGAACGTCGAGATGTGTCGCCTTTTTGTCGGCAGGAAGTTTAGTTAAGCTTCGCCCTGCAGGAAGCAGTCTTCGAAAATGAGGTGCAGCATTCACGAAAGTTTATTTCATGTACGAAATGCGCGAGCAAAATAGTCACGCAGCCTGAATACAAGGTCGCGCACACAAGTGCGGACCTAATAACGTACTGCTCGACTTAGGACACGGTTTCCACGCCCTAAACACTTATATGTCAGTTGCTGCACTACATTGAGCGATTTCTCAAGCCACAGAAGTAAGCACATGCGCCCGTTTGGTAAGTTCGTGACGAAACGTCTTGAGTGCAGAACGCACGCCGTCCCATGTGTACTAGAAGCCGCACGCGAGCGCGCGCGATTTAAAGCGACGTATCGTGTCTGAAGCACGGAATACTCAGTCGCTTCTCACCTATATGAACTTGGCATTCGCAGTTGTCGATCAGGTCGTTCACCAATCAGGGCATCATACAAGTGTTGCGGATACAACCAGCTCTTCACCGGCCGTTCTTCACGAGGGTCATCTTCGCAGTACGGGTCAACGAGCAGACAGAACATCCCTCCGACGAAGCGGTACGGTTGGTCATGGCGTTACTTTTTATTTGTGGTGCATTTTTCGGTTAGCTGCGAAGTTATGACGCGCTAAACAATAATCTGGGACTCGTCTTGATGCACATGCATAAAGGAAGAAACCTTGGCTTGTTTTTGTGCCAAACAACTTTGTAATATCTATGTTGCCAATTCATGCAGCATCTTGTAGGCGAAACAAAGGGGTCGTAGGATGATGGATACTTGTAGTGATCAATGGCGGGCGAAGGAGAGACGCAGCATGGGACAAATGCTTTGACAAAGACTTTTTGAAACTCCCTGACAAAGACAATGCCCCTTGTCTTGACGAAGCGTTCACTCCAATCTAAGGCTTTGCAATTGTTTATCTATACCGTGCACTTTGCAGATGGACCACTTGTATGACACTTCTGTGAGCTGTGGTAGCTATGACTTGTGTTGTACTTCCACTGTTTTAACTGAACACACGACTAGAGGTATCGGTGAGGGAAGAAAAGAAAATGTGCATACCACTTTCGTACTTTTTATTTGCTCTTGTCTAACTGCAGTGTTACGAATGAAATCGATGGATTGTCACATGCTGTTCTGCTGCAGTTATGTACTTGAAGCTTTTGTGTTTTACCATATACGTTATCATCTTTGTTTTAAACTACACCAACTCAGTTGACCAAGCTTTGGTTTTAACCAAACAAGAAAGTTGCCATCCAATGTCAGCAAGACACAGAAAATGCGCAGTTCATTTCTTCTCGTGGATCATAACTCGGAACAATGTTTATTTAGCAGTAATCTGTACATGTTCTCACTCGACTTCAGTAGCACTGCATGCTTTGAATACAACAATCACGACTTAATAGAAACAAAACAAGGTATTGTACACCAAGGCTTTCTTAATCAATGTTCATGATTTAGCTCAATCTTTTTTTTCTGTAACATATACTATAACGAACTGGCTCGTACAGTGTTTATTGCACAGACATATTGACTGTTTCATTAATTAGGAATAAATGACAAAAACAATTCTGACTGTGATTGTTTACATAAAGAAAAAGTGTGAACTTAGGCTCCTTTCTTTTTATATCTTGTGCTAAAATTGAGCATTCAGCAGAATTTATGTCCATTTGTGGAGTCTTCCCTCCTAAAACCCATGGCATGCTCACTTTAGAATAAACATAGTATTGGCCTTTCCAGATTCATAAGATAGGTGCACCCTGCTTATTAAGGCCATGTTAGGTTGTTATTACCTTAATTTTTTTCAGAAATTTGTTGCCTATAGGCTGATCATTTCTGAATTCTCCAGAATTTTAAAAATCCCCTGTGGCAGATCGCGTAATTCTTGTCATTGAGCTGGATCATTCGAAGAGGTGAACATTACAGGCATGAGAGATCGAAACAGATAGTCAACTAATTACCTTCTCGCTTAATTACTTTATGGCACATATTGCAATTTATTCATTGTAGCCGATGACATTGCAAACATGTCCATTCGAAGTGAATCTCCAGGATCACACCAGTTTTGCGATATTATTTCCCACGATGTGGGATGAAATACATGGGTGTTCCAGTTATTTTCGTGCTTCAGTGCATAGCAATTCTTTTGTTCCAAAATAAGTGGAACAACAGTGCATTTCTACTGTCAGTTTGATGGCAGATAACTCCAAACTTGTGTCATTCTGGAAGTTAATTCCAAGTGAAAACTGACCAGCTACAATTCGTAAATTGCAATATGTGCTGCAAAGTAATTAACTAAAGTTAATTAGTGAATTTTGAACATTAGTTTAGTGTGTGTTTTGATTTCTCGTGGAAGTAATGTCCACCTCTCTCAATAATTCAACTCAAGGACTATAACTATGTTATCTCCAACAGGTGATATTTAAGAACTCCAGAAAACTTAAAAAGGATCACCCTGTATATGATTGCATACCTGCCGACTTTCATGGTATTATCATCAAATGCCTTATTTCTGGAGCTTTGCTTACGATTATCATATTGATGCCAATAAAATTAAGATTTTTCATTGGTGTACTATTTAGAGTTGAACTGATGTCAACATAATGCAAACAATAGTGTTTTTTACTTTATTTTAACAGAATTTTTAAATGTTGCTTGTGACATGTAGCGGAATTCTACTTGAGCTAGATTGCTCTCAGATTCAGTCAATATTTGCACAAGAAACGAAAGTGGGTATTTTACTAATTAACAAAATTATGATAATCATATATTTAACTAATTACTTAATGCTGCGTATTGCAGCTTGACTAATTGCAGCCAGTCACTTTAATGTCATATTAGAATGAATGACGAGGATGACATCAGTTTCAATACATGCATTCGCATAGTCTGTGATGAAATTATTGTGTTCCAGTAACTCTTAAGCTTCAATTCATAAAAAGGCATTTTGTTAAAAAGGGAAGTTGAACAGTGCATTTTCACAGCAACTTCAACTGCACTTATCTCAGAACTGGTGCTAGTTTCAAAATTTGTTCTAAGTGGAATCATTGGCTTCAATTCATGTGCACTACAGTGATTAGTTGAAATGCTAATTATTGAAAATGTGTTAATTTGTCAAATAATTATGCATAGTGATCTCCAGTATATGTAATGTATACCTCTTAAGTATTCTAGCTCAATAAGTAGATTTCTCTCAAATGCCACGAGTAATTTAAAAAAATTCTGTTAACCTTAAACTAAAGCACCTGCTATAGTTGTCGAGTGATTTCTTGGAGGCTTACTTTTTGGACCCGCATGATTATTCTGATCTATCGGCAGCAGTGCCACCACTAAAATACCAAGTGAAATTTTGACTGCCATTACATTTCACAAATAAACATCATGAACATTTCCCTTTTTCTGCACTGCAAATTGTTTTTGTTTTTTTTGCTGTGAATGTAGAGAAGCATCCCTACAGAACAAAGGCAGGTAATTAAAAATAAATAAAATAACCCGTATGTGTTTTCACTAATGCAGGAACATTTAGTATTTTTAACAAAATTCTGGCATTTATTGACCCTGGTGGTAGTAATTTTTAGATTTTCAGTTTGGCAGGTCTGTAATTGCTTCTCAGTAAAGTTCCATACTGTGAATGGTACGAAAATGTGCTTTCGAGCTGATTCATACCTTTTGCTGTGTTGTAATGTGGATTATCTTATAGTCTAGAAAACCATCGCAGTATTGAATATCCTCCCAGAATATGTTATCTTGCAGAACAAAATTCCTTGAATTATTCTAAGATGACCAAAAATGTTCTTTATTGTTATATAATTGTTTTTATAGACAAAATGCTGTAGTACTGGCTTGAGTTCTTTCTGTAGATTGGGGCAACACCACAATTGTATGCCATACCTGCTTTCAGGTGAACACAATGTCATACATAAAACTACAGCACACATGTGTCTTACCTTTGTAAATAAACATAGTTTTTGACATTCTAAAATATGCTGTGCTGAAATCATTGAACTCGGCATTTTACAGGGCCTTAAATATAACATATTTCTGCCCTCGATGACACCTTTGACATCTAGGATAATTGACCTTGCATCAAAGTCGTCTGTGCAATTTTTTTTTATTGCAGTTGTTGCTATAATCCCATAGTGCACACTATTATCCTCTTCTCTAACAGGATTTTGTAAGAAAACTAACCCAAGCTTTTAATTAATCTTAGTTCATCTTGAGGATCTAGGATATTTGGGATAGGGGTTCTTGAGGTAAAGCTTCCTTGTAAGATGGCCTTGTACCACTTTTTGAACGTGGTAAGTAACCTATATTAGATGCATGGCTGTGCTGTCATTAACACCTGAGACTGCTTGCACGCATCCGAGAATGTACAATAGAACAAGATAAAGCAAAAGAAACACTACATCACTGTGGCGTGTAGTGTGTTAAGTGTTTGCGGCAGCCTTCACTGTGTGTGGCATGAAAGAAGTGGAAGTATCACGGAGGGGTTGAAAGGCAATCTTTGATTGCCAATCACTCCGCTTATATGCAATGCATTCAAATCACCTTGCTGGTGAGTGTTCTTAAACTGGGGCCATTTAATGCCAGATTCATTCCACAATTTTGTTAAAGGAGGGCTGTAGGGGGCCCCCTTTGAAGGGGTGAAAACAAATGCCTACAAGCCCATCTGTTTCCTTCTGGCGTGAAGCTGGCAAAACAGGTGCACATGCAATGGGTGTCAGCCGAGGAGATCCAGCGCATGGTGAAGCTGCGGCCGTTGCCATTCCTAGGGGTGGAGCCCGCTGAGCTTTGCAAGCTGCTGCTGCAGAACCGGCAGCCACCTGTGCCGTGCGAGTTTCTCGAGATGAACGCCAGCACGCCGCTGACGGCACAGGGCACGCCTACACGCCCCAATGTGCCCGCCCGAGAGTCCCAAATCGAGCAGATGCTGGAGTCGGCAAAGTTTGGTCAACAAGGTTAGTTCAATCGAAACAGCTCCCAGCTGCTGGGAAGTTGTGCATTGCATTGTTCTTGCAATGGCATTCTTGAGAGTGCTACATTGTGAGTGGTACACCTGCCTTAAAATGTGTTGTAAATAAATATACAAGAGATATAAAAAGTATAACACGAAATGGTGCTGTGGTCTAGCTGTCATTTATGAGTTAGGAAGTTGAAGTCTAGTTGAATAGAGCATCTATATCCAGCGGTCTGCATCAGTAAATTTAACAAGTTGATATGTAAATGTATTTAGACCGCAACACACTGCTTTCTGTACCAGTAGAACTTTTTTTGTTGTGCTGGTGGTGGTGGTGTCAGCAATTGTGTAAGTAAAGCTTCATTGGTATTCTGTGGTATGATTAGCATACTCCAGAAGGCACATAAACTGTTGTCGAGTTGTTTTGCTTGCCCGCGCAGTGTCTTCTCTTTCTGATTCTTCTCACAGAGCAAGATGCCGTGCGCTTTGACTTCTTCAAGTTTACAAAGCCCAGCACATACATGAATGAAGCAATATTCCAGAAGTACGTCACTGGCCTAGGTTGGGAAACGTCAACACAGCTGTCTGACCTGTTCAGGTGAGTTTTGTCCCAGACGTATCAAGCTTTTGTCAAATTAACTGAAGGCATTAAAAAAACGTGAATGTTGCGAAAAATGATGTAGATGCCATTGACTGTGTCAAAGTAAAACTGTGTTACAGAACCCTTACATTCTGCTTGATCATACCTGTACCATTTGGAATCAGAGAACCCAAAATGGTTCAAAAACTTTGTTTTATTTTGACGTGGTCATAAGTCACAGTTTCATCTGAGTAACATGTCTGAATTCTCTTGAACACTCAGCTTAGCACGTAAGTGTTTCTGGTCCTGATGGTGTTTTGCCACTCCCATAAAAAAGGTGCTGCGAACCTACAGAAGGTGTGGACAAGGGTGTTGTCGGTATATTGACAGGTTTCGGGTAATGTAGACGCAACAGGAGACAGGACGAGACAGTGTCGTTTGACATTGATGACAGTGTCAGTGGGCAAATCAGTCGGCTCATTATTTACAGAATACCTGCATTGCCATAAAGGCATTACGTAGGGGGAACAAAACATAATCAGTAAAAACAAAAAACGAAAATGTTTTGCACAAATATACTCCTAAACCAAGCACTGCAATAGCATTTAGAGAAAGACATACAAGTAAAGTGAAAACAAACGGGTTTTCAGGAGCTAGAGCATGTATAATTGTTTTACAGGAGCGACATCACAGCCTGGAATACAAGAGTTTGTTATGACACATTTACTATATCAGTTTGATAAACTGTTCCATTATCTTATTTATTTAGGGAAAAAAAAAAGTGAAAAGTTTTAGGCAGTATTCGCAATTTAACATTAACATCTTATGTATGCCATCAGCTGTACCCACACCTTTGCCACAGTTATTACATATGGGGTGGGTACAGTTGATATTGTACATAAGATGTTACCCTACATACATAAGAGCACACCCTTCTGTAATACCCCTAACAAAGGAGTCTTTAAGGAAATAAAAAACTGACCATGATTGACTGTCATGATCTAAGACAAGACGCCATTGCTTCCCTTACCTGAGCAACAATGTGTGCATTTGAAAGTGAAGAGAGGGGCTTTTGCTGGCATGGTTTCCATGGCAAGGGGAACGGGGAAGTCTGTAATATTTGAACTAACAGAAAAGTAATTTTGGAATTAGTGCTGACCTTGCACTGAGTATTATTTGTTTTTTGAAGCACTGCTGTCGAGGCCGCACAGTTTGATGCAGTAAAGTGAATTCGCTGGACACATTTGCTGGCAAGCGTTCTTCAGCGAGTCTCCCTAAACCTTTCCAAGTGAAATCCTGCGAATTACCCTAATGGCGAAGTCCATTCCCTGAAAGTGACACCAAATTTTCCCGTACAACACTAGTGTAGTACCTTGTGGCCTGAGACAGCAAAAAGGTTTTCATCTTGAGGATTGGGTTGGGCGTGAGAGCAGAGCAGTCCATTTGTTCGTTTTGTGTGCTCAGAGCGATGGACGTGCACAACCGTGGGGCGCTGACCTTCAAGGAGCTGGTGCTTGGGCTGGCAGCCATGGAACCGGGAACACAGCATGGCGGCAACCCTGGCGAGCAGCGCTGTCGTCACATCTTTCGCCTCTATGACACCAACTGTGATGGCATCATGGAGTATTCAGAGTTCAGGCAAGCTTCCCCTTCTGACAGCGTACTACGAAAAGTAGGCTGCTTATGCCTTTGCTAAATCTGGCCTTCAGTGAGTGTACAGGCAATATCTTCTCCCAAATTTCGTATAGATTTGCGAGTAGTACATGGCCACTGATGACTTGCTGTGGCGGGCCAACCTTTTCTATGAGTGTCTTGTTGTTAACACCTTTGCCTTTGTAGGTACCTTAAAATGTGCAAGCGCCCTCGAGTATACTGCTTCTATATCATTCAGGCCGCCTGAATGTTTAAACTTACTTGTTGGTCAGATTCAAAAAGTATGGTTACCCAGAATTGCGCGTGGTTGACCAAGTACTAATTTACAAGGATCCAAGTACTAAATGACCGAGTACTCTGTATGAGGTAGAATAAGCACCAAACGAATTTGTGTTGGTATTTAATGCTGCTAAGAGAAGTGCTGTCTGTCCCTCTGTCTTTGGTTAGTAAATTTTCTTTACCCATGTGAAGAGCAATGGTATAAACTGGCGGTTACATATAATGCAACATTATGTGGAAGGAAAATCCTCTAAAATATTAGTTTTGGGGCATTTTTGCACTCACTCATTAAAGTTTCCTTCTCACCTGTTTTCCTTGGTGGTCTGCAGAAAGATGGTCAAGGACATCCAAATCATGAGAGGGATCACCATGGATGAGGCTGCCCTGGACAAGTTCACTGCTACAAGTGCAGTGTGAGTGCTTTCTCAAAATTATTTGATGTCATTTAAAAAGATTTTACATAGCTGTTATTGGGACCTTGCAGCTGCATTTGCATATAGTAGTAATTTCTCTGTAATGACTATCATCATGCTATCATACGGCAAGTCTAGCTTAAAACATAAGCAAGAGTTTAACCTGCAGAAAGGAGCTTAGCCAAACCTGATGCCTTCTTTTCTAAAAGTAATGTTGACGAAGTGCGTGCTCTGAAATCAATACTGCGTTGCATTGTTGGTTGCAGCTTTGAAAGTCTAGCAGGGATCGACTTCGGGCCTTGTTAGTTTCTCGTGACATCGCTGACATAGTGTTTTAGCACGAAAAATTTTTCACAGACACAGGTGTGTGTGTTGTCCCTTCCTGTGTATTCAGAATCTCGTACTCTACAATACTGGGCAAATGCCTACCCCAAATTGGTAGATGTAGTAGAACCTTGTTCACACGTTTCTGAACAAAAAAAAGAGAACAGTAAAAACCGTATTAACCGAAAAAAAGTATAACCAGTAGTAATTAAAGAAAATTTACAGACTCAACTTTAGTTGACATCTACATAATGCGAAGCGTTGCTGCATGAGACTCCAATGTGAGCCAAGCTGGTAGGTCTTGAGCGGCTTGAGCAGCTGTTGTTTTTAGGGCTTTGGCAAGGTTCTGCCAGGTTCTGCCTGGGCCAATTCCGCCTGGGTCGGCAGATTCTTCGAGCAGGGCATTTTGGTGGGAAGTTGGTAGGGTCCAAGCAACCAGAGACGTGTGTTGTCCTTTCCATATTGCATAGTGTTTTCAGAGTACGATGGGAAATATAAACGAAATTGGGCTGGTAAGCAACAGCGCCATATGATGCCTATGATGCTGCCAGAGCGATACATGACAGTCCCTTTAAGCCACCTGCAGCAGGGAACGGCTGTGCTTTTAGGTTATCGCCTATTAAAAGCGTGCAGTACGCTTCTGATGGAACTACGCTCCACGTGCTGTGAAACAGACAAGTGAAGATGCTTAACGCAATAGGGCTGCCGGCGATAGCTGCGAATGTGGTGTGTGGCGACCCTGGAGGACGTTTCCTGGTACCGGAGTAAGCAACATGGTGCGCACCAACATTTTCATACGAGACAGGTGGGCGAGTATTGCGGGGAAGCTGCTGCAGTGGGTGACTACTGTTCTCGATCGCGCATGCCTCATGCCTTTTCTTGTTTACACGAGATCTAGTGGCCAGAAAATGTATCATACAATTGCAGTTTGGCGACCTACTGAACACTGGTGCCAATAGATCATGTTTTCTGCGACCTATGAAGCGGTAAAAAATAAGCGTAACTCCATTGGGTCATTTTTTGCATTCTCGATCGCTAATGTTGGCACCGGGAAATCGTATGCAATTGGATCGTATCAAAGAGGTTCTACTGTAGCTGCGAAAGGAAGCTATACAAACTCATACATTGGTTAAGAAAATTGGCGTAATTTTCTTGCAGAAACCCATGTCATTTATGTCGGGAGTGGGCAGTGCCTACAAATGTGTTTTGTTGTACATGTCGTGGGCAGGAGCTTTAACTTGCCGAACGGTGGACAGCTGCCGCTGAATGAGTTCCTCCTGGCCGTTGGGCAGCTCAAGTTCAGGGGGACCTCGCTGCTGTTCCGGTCATCGTCTTCGGTGTTGCCCACGCTCAAAAAGAAGTAGTGAGTGCTCAGCTCCTTTCCCTAAAGTGCCCCTCACCAGGTCCCAGAGCAAATTTTGGTTAGACCCTGGAATTGTAGAACGTTCTAGGGAGCATTCTATACTGCAAGAATTTTAAAACTTGATTCATTAATATCAGAGAAAGAAATATCTCAAAATGTTGTAAACCCATAATTTCAGGAGGCAAGCTTTACTGCCAACATAGACACTCTCTTCCGTATCCCTGTCTAGCCTCCACAAGTGAAATTCCTTCCCTGTGTTCTCCCGAACCAGAGCCGGAGGATCGTATCACATATGTGTCACGGGCTGCCCCGTCTATCCTTTTGTTTCTCTTGTGTTCTTGCTTCGCAGTGCACTTCCGGTCACGCCCGAGCTGTTGTGTTTGTCTCGTTTCGCGCTGTGCACGATTTTGTGTGCTGTGCATGTGAACACCTACATTGTTGCCTGGCTGCTGCACTACATTGAAATGGATACCCCTCAGTGCACGCATGCTTGGAGATAGTATAGTTTTCCGCAATAATGACTGCACGATGTGGGAATGCGGCACACAATTGAGAGGGCTTGCGGCAGCTCAGGATATTGTATAATATCTGTCACAGCCAAGTAGAGTTTCTGAGTCATTCCAAAACAGATTGCATTGCACTGACTTGACACCTTTAGGCCAGGATTTCTCCAAAATTCATATCAGACTGAAATGCAGATAAGCCACAACTGTATTAATAAAGGCTGGACCCTAATGCCAGGCACAACTTAGACTACTGGGTGTGGGAGAGGCAAAGCACTTTGCAGGTTCTTTAATATAGATAATGGTGCTTAAAAAATATGGGTGGGCAATATTTCAGATGTGGGCAAGCATTCGAAGCTTTAAGGTAATTAATAGTCTCTTCCCTCCCTGCAGAAAGAATGCTTATATTCTTTTTCTCTCTCTCTTTTCCTTCTTCTATCTGTGAAGTTTTCTTTGTCATCATCACAGCGTGAAAAGTTGCTCAACATGTGCATTTGCTGCACTTGGTTGTCTGCCATCAATAAGGCATAAAATTGTGTTGCTTTCCTGCACGTTGAGTTCCCTCGCATTTGTTTTCCTCGTTGCTTTGTTGCAGCACGCAGGAATCGCTCATCGAGCCCACCACTAAGAGGTCCAAAATGTTCCATCCAACCATTGGCAACGACAACATGGACCAAAGTGCTGTGTGTGAGTGCGGTTTGTGCACTTCTTTGTGACAAGTAATTGTGTTGTACACTTGCCAAAATAATGGGCCTCTTTTATTTATGGCAGTTGGGTAACTTGCTGGCTCCTAGATGCCAGCCAGTACTGAGTCGATAATCATCACAGTCATGCAGGCTGGGAATCCTATGCAACTGGATCTGTTTTGATGGGGTAAGAGAGGGGGCTGTATGGCTCGAACCAGTGTTGTTTGCCGAGATGCACATTCCTCCCAGCTGACCACATGTGCTGACCACATGTGCTGATGTCGTGTCATTCTTTTCCTTACTTCCTGAGCACTGTTCATTCGATGCTGATGATGACTGCATCAGTGAAAAGAGCCACTTGAGCAGCTCTGACAGAGGTGCTGTGGCTTCACGGTTATAGCATCCATCGTTATAGCAGTGTAAGAAACGGTCACAGACAAGAAGTAAAAGGATGACATTAGCTCTCTTCCAACTTAATATTTGGGAACACCTGAAGGAATAATGTAAAAAGTGGAATGTGCCAAAACGAAAACGAAAGAAAAATACTAAACTTGTTACGAAAGCACATATAGTACACTCGGTCCTGTGTGTTAAAGTATGATCCCAATGCGAGCACTCGTGCTTTGATAGGCAAAGTAAGTGAAATGTGAAAGAAATTCGAAACTTGTTCAGTTCTTTGTATTCTTGGCCAGCTACGGCATTCCACCACTGAGCACAATGTTGCAGGTTTAATTAGTACCCTGTCGTCACAGCCACATTCTGATGGGATGTGGAATGCAGAAATTGTTGCATTCTTGTAGATTCAGGTGCATGTTAAAGAATCCCAAGTGGTTGGAAGTTAGTTTAAAGCTGTTTAGTGTAACACCTCTGGCAGTCTGCTGTTTATGTATGAAAAGTGAAGAGGCGTCATCTGACTAACATCTTCCTGTACCTTGCGTGTCCCCCTTGCAGCGGCCATAGAAGACTCGGCATCAGCCGAAGCTACCAGCCGGTTCCCTTCCCACGTCGGTCACTACGAGTTGGCGACTCACTCTGTGAAGGTGCGTCGTACCGGCACCCTTGTGGATGTTCTCTCACTTTGGCAACTTGAGGGTGAGTACTGGCAGCATTGTTTGGAAGCTTATAAGTGTACCAATTACGAGTAGACAGCAAGAGGGACAGAAAGAGATGTTTACAAATACAAGGCACAAAAGGGCCTGTCTGTGAAAGAAAGGACCTTAAAAGTGACATGCATCCCCATGAGCAATAGGGGATGGGTCACCCAATTTTGCACTCAAGTGCTCACAGCTGCTAGAAATCTGTGCCAAGCATGAAAGTTGTCGACAAGGCGAAATGATCAGCCAAAAAAGCTACTCTGTACATAGGTATTCTCTCATTGGCTTTAAATCTACCCTTTGCGACTAACTGTTCGTAGTGAATAAACTTTCATATTGCCCACTGGTGTATATATGCAAGTTAGTGCATGGCATCTTGGTAAAGAGCAATGACGATAGATGACAGCAAAAGAGATTGGATAAGTTGGCAAATAGAAGACCTTTAGAAAAGGGGCCCTGAGCCAGAGTAAGAAACTTTATAAGTTAGTGTATATAGCAATTTATCATCCCTGCTCTTTCTTTTCTTAGTGCTCTAATGGTTTCATAATTTTAAGCAGGATAAGAATTTCAGAACTGTTAAAGAGACAGATGATGGAAGACGTTGCTGACACATCTAGCTAGCAGGGCTGGTAGCTATAATCATAGAAAAAAAAAAGTGCTTGGAAAGTTATGTGTAGGACAGACATTAGGGCAAGAACTAGGCTACTGTGTACATTAATGTTTTTCTTACTTTTGTTTTGCTACCATACTGTACACTAGCAGCTACTTTTAAAAAGGGCACCTGTGAACTTTTTTTATAATGTCTAGTCACCTGGCTTACCATAGCTAGTTGACAATGCGTGGTATCTTTCAGAGCTGACGTAAAACAGCTCTAATTCTGCTGCTTCAGTGGTGAAGGTTGAACAGATAATGCACCTAACTAATGCTATTTCATGGAGCAACAGGCTCCTTCCACATCGTTTGCTCTGCTATGAGCAGTGCAGACTGTGAACTTAGTGTTAGTATTTATGTATGCTCTTTGTGTTGAAGTGTAAATCTATTGCTGGAAGCTAGACGAGTTATTGTAGGTTACTAGCTGGAGGTTATGGGTGCTGTGCAGCATGTTTGCAACACTAAGGAAGACAACACGTAAGCAAAAAGGTGCATAGGACCAGCACTCGTGTCACAGTGCACTGTGGACCTATCCTGTACTGCGCACTATAGGTTGTGTACCCATTCTTATCTGTGCACTGCGTACTGGGAACTCATCTTGTACACTTGCAGTCCTGTGTTTCTGTTCCATCTTGCTCAGCAGCGTAAACATTTTTCAAAGTGTAAATCTGTCTCATGGCTTAACTATAACTCGTTGTAACATGTGTGATTGTAACTGTATAACATGGTTTAAATGTAACTGTAGCTCGCATTGCGTGTGGCTAGTACAGAAAGTGAGCCTCCATTTTATGCATTATTGTTGTGGTCGCATGTCCTTGGCTTCTTACATGTGAGTCATTGCAGCAGCAGGTTCAGGAAATGAGGCAAGCAACGCTGTATGTCTGTGACAATGTCCATTTGTCTCAACAGCAGTGTTGCTACAACTGCTAGTGTTGAAATATATTCTCTTTGTAACGAAAAAAAAAAATGTAGGTTTCTTTCATACGTGCCAGAATGTGGAAGCACGAAATGCATCTTTAATTGAGGTTGACTATCATTAGCGCACATGGTCTATTCCACATCTCGAAAAATGTATTGCTAATTGCACACCTCTGTGCCTCAGAGGGGGGGTGGGGGGGGTTTCAACACAGTGGTTACGACCCACCAAAACGGCTTTATGGCTGTGTTTTCTGCTGCCATCACGAGGTCGTGGGTTCGATTCCCGGCCAGTGGGGGGCAAAAGGCAAAAATGCTTGTGTACTTAGATTTAGATGCATGTTAAAGAATTATAGGTCGTCAAAATTGATGTGAAGTGACCACAGTGTCTCTCATTGCCAGTGCGTTGCTTCTGGAGGGGAAAACGAACAATCAAATTCCTTTTTCTTTAACTGTAGTTACATGGCAACCAGTCAGAACCACAGTTCAAGCACCCTGCATGCTGCGGCAGGCTACGAGGCTTTGACAGCGAATACTATTTCAGTAGCAGCAACAAATAGAACACTCAACCAGGCACCGCTTGCACTGTCGAAAGCACTTAACCTTTGACCCTGTGTTCAGTGGCTGAACAATGTCATTGCACCTTGGAAGTGGCAGTTTTCATATAAGCGCCCCTTTTCAAGCTCTGTTTGATCAGAAGTTGCTGTTTGGCGACTACTCAACCTCTCATAATTGATTACTTTTCCTGTATCAAACTGATACAAAATTTATGGATTTGCCTTCATTGACTGAATGCTTTCACCAGTGGAGTAGTGGCACTGCTTACTGTGTGAAAGCAAATGTGCTTCACCGCCCGATGGCAGCTATCCTTTACTTATTTTTGCAGGCACGGCTGCCCTCACAAAAAGTTCTCGACTGGGTGAGAAGACGCGGTTTGAGAGGCTGCCCTCAATGGATTCGTTCAACCAAGTAAGATGTTGCACCTCCCATCTCTGCCAAGAGATGACATGAAAGTGTGAAATATTGGCCCGCATTGAAGAAAAATATTTTTTTTATACTCTAGTCTTGATGTAATAAACTCTAATATAATAGAATATTTGGACACATTGAAGTAATCCTTAAATTCAGTTGTTCACACCTGCACTATATGAAGGGGCGCAGAACGGACTATATGAAGTCCACAGCAGATGTTCACAGCAGCATACGCTGATGTGAACATCTCAGCCAAGTTTTGCTGTTGTACGTGGTGCATGGAGCTTGCAAGTGGATCGCGAAGTCACCTTTCTCGCAAACGCTCTCTTTTCAACAGAAGGCCCTGTCCTCATTCCCTTCTGGACGCACTATTTTGTCATCCTGTTAGACGGTTGCTATTGGCCGATAGTTGACATCAAGCTAAGGTCGGCTGTATGGTGTAGATACTATGGGCGCCGTGGGGTGCTGCCATGAGTCCACTGGCTAAGGGCACTGTGGCTCGCCGAGGACAGCCGCATTTGGCTTATCTTTAGCACGTCGTCGGCAACAAAGGTGGAAGTCATGGCGTCCACGTTAACATCCAAAATTAAATTTGAACTGCATGCCACGGTGAAATCTAGAAGGTGGAGCATTGTGGGCGTGCCCCACTGTGCCGTAGGATTTGCACTGCAAGGCATTGAAGAAGTAACGGGAGCACAGCGGAGGCCAATAATTCCGCTTCTGCTGAACGCCCTGAAGTACATATTGCGGCAAAGTATTTCTGAAATAGCCTATTTTCACTTCTAATGCCTTTCTTCTCATAGATAAGAAGTGGTTCAGGGCCCCTTTAATTGCTTTTATTGCTTTAATGGAATTGAGAGAGCAGGCTTTGAAGCTGTTTTGGCTGTAGCAAAGCAAACTTTGTTTGCACGCTGCTCAATGTTTGTGAGCCATCTGCAGAAAATATAAAAACTGAGTAAATTACAAATGCGCTCTTTTGTACATTTGAGTAATCTTATGTACACACATGGAACTTTATTATTTCATTTTTATGTCAAGTTTTACACAGAAGGATTAGTATTTGTTCAATTTCTCTCTAACAATCACTCACTGCTCTGTGGGTATGGAGTGGACTTTGGTAGACTGGAGGCATTCTACTTCTTCTTCATCTGGTCAGTTTCACCCTTTCTAACCCTGTTGGTTTCCCTACGTTGCATTGGAGATATGCGGCCTCCTCATTCCATATTTGACATTGTGGCATGTTTAGCCCCATGCACATTAAAAGGAGACACTCCTGCAGAGTGTTTGCTGGCATGCCCCGCAGCTAACCGCCTGTATGTAGCTATCAGCCTGTAGCTAACGCTGTCCTCGCCTTCCTTCACTATAGAAGTGGGTAATGTTTTAGTAAAGTGGCTTATCACTATGTGGGGCAGAGGTATAGAAGGTGTGCACTGTGTAACAAGCATACGATGTTCAATCTTGTCTTTGCCAGAGCCAGACAAAGACAAGATCACTTTTTGAAATGTTGGCTCCAAGCAGGGGCGTTGATCACTTCAGGTTGCCATCTTCCTGCGAACCTTGACCGCATTCCTTGACCTTGGCAGTTGTTCAAACTAGGGAGCTTGGAGCTAAATCTGGGTCGTTGGTTGGGGGGGCTGACCTGTCAGCGCAGAAGTCCCATGCCAATGAGATGCTGGCGGGGCTGCGGTACTTTGAGCGGGCCATCCGCAAGGACAACCCGGAGGGACGTCCTGGAGGGGGTCGCATGTCCAAGGACGCCTTCAGCTGGGGTGAGGTGGACCGGCAGGCCCTTGCACGCTGTCTGCTTGCCATGTGCCGGCAGACGCGCGACATCATGTTCACTGAGTCGCGACTGCTGAAGCTCAGCGTACCGACCTACATTCTGGGTGAGCCTCGCACGAGAGTTCCAAGATGGACTGTTTTTTTTTATTTTCAAGAAGGTGAACAGTGAAGACAATAAGACAATTTGATCAGGACAGATGTGCTGGCTTTGAACAGCTCATTTGTCCTATTCACATCACTTGTCTCATTGTCTTCACTGTTTGCCATGTTAGGTATATGTAGTCTTGCTTTCTTGTTGTAGGATGTAACCCTACACAAGTGAAAAAAGTAGCTAAAGCACAGACTTGTTTTGAAAAATAGGTGTGCTTGCCATCATATGCAACAACCATTGGAAAAGCCTTTGTTTCAGCTTCAGTTGCTTTCTCATTTGTCATCGCTGGCACGAACTCTTGAAACTCCTGCTGTATACAGTGAAAACGTCATTGACCCAACTCTTGCATAACCAAGTTTTTTCACTTTTGCCTTTGTCAGGTGACATCCATGGCAATTACCGGGACCTGGTGTGCTTTGAGAAGGCGCTCTGGCGAATGGGGCCTGTGCTGACGCCAGCCAACTTCCTCTTCCTCGGTGATTACGTTGACCGAGGAGAGCACGGTGTGGAGGTGTGTGCTTGTGTGGTTTTATTTGTTTATTGCTCCTACCTGTATTTCTCCTCCTGCCTGTAGCCTCATAAGTAAAAAGGAGTAGAGTACAAAAAGCTAACAAAGACCAACTTGAAATTGAGATCATTTGCTGCATGGTTTGATCATTGCTACATTGAAATTTCTTCACTGGCTCTTCATTTAATAAGAATAGATGAGTGTTCATGCTGACATCAAACGCCATGTTAAAGTTGTCATTGCTCAGGTCACTGTAAGCTTAATTATGACTCCGCAGAATTGCAATAGTTGCGCGCATTTACAGACAAAAAGTTTTCAGCCACGTTTTCTTTCTCATGTCAATAGAAAAACTGCAGCAAAGTTTGAATGTGATAATTTCTTCATGAATGAAAGATGGGTGTTCAAATGAACTTTTCTATGTTGCAGGGTGACAACAGGCATTCTATGGTTTGTTGCAAACACATAAAGAGAGATTTTTGGAGGTGTGAGCATGAATTTCATGCTCTGATACCAGCCATCTTGCATTGAAGAATATGTCACACCATACTTTTTATTTTAGTGCGAACAGAAGGACAAATAATGGATTGGAACATAAAACTTCTTGCTAGGCGTGCATGAATGAATGCTCTCATATCGCCGAATGGAAGTGAATAGTGAATGGTCATACAATTTGATTTGAAAATCAAATATGTACTATTCGATTTTTTTGAGTATTCGGTGTATTCAATCAGTGTAAAGACCCATGCCATGCTGCATGTCATATGCTCTGCGAAGCCTCCCATTCCCGGTGCCACACAAGCGAGCACTTGTTTTTGCCGAGTGGTCTGCTTACGGGCCACCTTGGCTGACGCAGTTGCATACTTTGTCTTTGTGAGTGCTTTTGCCCTACCCGATGTCAATCTGATGTGGGGATTGTATGGTGCCGCAATAGCCAGGGCCGTTATGCCGGCACAGTGTTCGTCCAGGTCAATAGGACCAATCGTAACTGTAATGCAACATGTACAAAGGTAATGGCAACAAAAGCAGCATGTATTTTGAAAAGTGTGAAAGCACATGTGAAGGCATGTAGATCCTACTGTACTAGATATGCGGTGACGAACTTAATGCCTTTTCAACAGCCGTCAATATAACTAATGCGCGTGATCTCTGGACCTATCACTGATGAGCCACCTGTATGAACACACTATAGTGGCAAGCAGTCCGTTATCGGCCAGAGCGAATTTTCGTAATGGCCACACTCTCTAGGCCATTAGGCTTAATTGGCGCTGCTAGCTTCGTTGGGTGTCGACGACTAAAGTTATGATTTGGTGCCAAATTGACACAGATCTATTCATAGCAGCCGCGCTACGCTCAGGAAGCCGACAAACCGTCTTACAAACAAAAGAGAGTGTAAGGATGGCAACAAAGTTGCTCTCGGCCGCCATCTCTGTGATACACCGTATACGGCAACCTCGTTCCTGACATTGTGGACACACATTGATCTCTTTTTGTAGCTTTGAGCAGCTCGTCATAAGATTAGCTTGGGATTTACATGGCGAGTGCAAAAGTGTCATGTGACTACAGTGCACTGACCGCCTGCCTGCATACACTTATGCGGACAAAGGATAGACGAGTTGGGGTGGTGTCGCACATTACTTGCTGTGACACTCCCGATTTCAGAATCTTTGACAGGTGGCAAATCATGCTGCACCTGACAATGAAAAGGTGCCTCTTTATCATTGGCTCCAACCACAGTGGACCCGCACAATGGCAACGATGGCTACGCGAGGAGATCGAGTCACCTGATCCGTGGCCTGCATGTTCGTTTGTCGCACAGATTGACCTTCCGATAACCCACCTGCTACAAAGATGTGAAAGCCCTTCTGCATTTTGGAGCAAAACTTGAAAGGAAAACTCTCAGTGCAGTATGATAGTATCGCAGGGCTAATTGGGGATCTCGGGGAGAGGTGTTCGTCCTGCAGTGGACATAAAATATGCTGCTGCTGCTGGTGATGATGAAAACACAGGCCTACTATTGAACTGAGAACCTCATCGGCATTCAGTACAACATAACGTCACTATCTCTTTAGCTTCGGAAGGAACAAAGTATCTGATTCTATTCAACACAAGTTCTATTGATAAAAAATATTTCCTAGATTATCATATGCTAGAACTGAGCTGTAATAACATCTGTCGTACTAATTTGCAGTTCTCTTTAATGAAAGTAGACCATACGGTGTATCTTGATTTCTATGCATCGAAGTCATTAATAGCTTGCTTATGCTTGTTATGCATGTGCAGCTCTGTGTTCTATTTTTGCACAAAATTTGTAAGCATTAAATTTTGTGATAATTGATACTCGATTTGATATTCAATTCCAAATATACTATTCGGTATTTGCACACCCATACTTCTTGCACTGCTTACTGATCTGCCTTGTGTTGCAGTTTTGCTCACAATAGTCAAGTCTACCCTCACGTGAAAAAGTTCTTGAACTGTGACACCTAAAAAAAATTGTCACTGATAAAGTATCCTCTCAAAAAGTGTAATGTTTAATGTATACTTCCTGATGTGACCATCATACTCTACTTTAGATACCTAGCAATTAGGTGAATTTACTCCTATATTCTTGTGTTATTAAGTTGCTAATAATAGATTACATTTTGCTTCACGCATCCTAGTTGCACTTAAAAGTAGTACTTGCCTTTACTTTTCTCAATTTTTTTATGATGCTTTCTCCTGTTTCTACAACAGGTCATTGCACACCTGTTTGCCCAGAAGATACTGGCGCCCGACAAATTTTTTCTCCTCAGAGGCAACCATGAGGTGCGAAGCGTGCAGAAGATGTTCACCTTCTACACGTAAGCTCGATTGAAATGTGCACCCTCTTCTGTCAGGTTATTTGATGTCTAGTTCGCGAACCTGGAAGCACCTGCATATGCTTTTGGAATATGGATGCTACAAAAAGAAAAGGAAGAACAAGAAGAAATAATTGTGTCATAGCTGGTGCATGACTTATTCTTCCGCTTCACTCCCTGACATACATTCTCTCGTTGATCCCTGCTGCACAAGTGCTAGGTGGGTACTCTATTTGTGTTCACCTAGTGGACATGTCCATTTTGTCTGCTGCTGAAGTGCTGATTGACTGGGGGTGCCTGTCTCCTTCTCACGCATGCCCCAGCCCAGCCAGTCAGAACTTCAGCAGCAAACAGAATGGACATTTGGAAAGATTGGATGCCCTCTGTAGACGATCACAAGGAAGAAAACGGGACAGGCGCAATACTGCTATTTTTTAAACAAAATCTCTTACTCCCATGCACCGTTTTTCAAACAAACCTGAGCCAGAGGCGCCTGTCCCGTCTTCTTCCTTGTGATCATCTACAAAGCACATCCAATCTTTCCAAATACAATGAACCAACTTGCCCAACAATGCATCCTGCTAAAATGGACATGTCCACTAGGGGAACACTTACAGAATACCCCCCTGAACTATTATTCTTAGATGGCTTGCTGTGGTAACTCGGTGGCTGTGACATTCCGCTGCTGAGCGCAAGGTGTTGTGAGTTCGATTTGTGGCTGGTGAGTGCCCGTGTGTGTGCTGGGGGTGGGAGGAGCCCCCTTCCTGCTCCTTCTAAGCTGGATAGTAAAGGTCTTGGCTTCCCATGCGTCTTTCCTTGTCATTTTTTATGGCATGTAACATTACGGTAGCTAGCCACACATTGAACTTTCGCCTTTGGCTTGGGTTTGTTTGAAAAACGGTGCATGGGAGTGAGAGATTTTGTTTAAATATAACTGTTGCATGGCTTTTGGAGTTTGAATTCGTAGGAGTTTTTCTCTATTCAAATGCCATAGGACTTTTCCAGGACCAACCGAGCAGTTTGAATTATCCATTGCTTTGAATTGTAAGAGATTTCAAATTATAGAGCTTTCACATTGCCGGCACCAAGGATCTCTGATTGTTCAAGGCACCTATCGCCTAACATGTCCTGAATTTTCACTTTAGGAACACGTCATGTTGTGGCTTGCAATGTTACATGGAGTATTGCTGAGTTTTGTGCCCAGTGGCCGAATTAACATGTGATGTCTCGTGGTTGGCTCTGAAGTCTTTTTCAGCTTTGTCAATGACTGGTATTGTGTACGTATCCTGATTGAAGCTGTACCACTGGTACACAACTGCAACATACTGGCACACACCAGGATGATGCTTCAGCTGCCAGGAGTTAGTGTGACTGATTTCTGCCAATATGCCAGTGCACCGCCAATATGCAAGAACTTTGCTAGGCAAAGAAGCCGACAAAGTTAGGCTGGCATCTGTCTTGTGCTCGAACTTGTTTCAGCCTGACTGGAGTCTTATACTGCTACACATTCTCCCAGTAAACACACTCATATACACTTGAACTCCATTATAGCGAAACGGGATATGATGAAATACAGTCGAAACCCGTGATAATGAAATGCTGTGACTACGAAATTCTCGCGACAAGGAAATATTTTCGTATCCCCAGGGAACGTCTGTAGGATTCAGTACATTTGGCTTCTCTCGACAATGAAATGTCACTGTACTACAATCCTGCATCAATGAGATTCGCTGGAACATGAACCCGCATATTACCTACTTGCGCAAGACGAGCAGGCTTCAAGATGCGTTCAAATGCAGTTGCTTTGCTCTAAGATTGCACAAAATACCACCACATTACACTTGCATGGATGCTGCCATTTCTGTGTATGAAAACAACCAAGCGCCAGAAGCGATCGTGCCAGAAACACTTCATGGCCGCCATCTAGTTTGTTGATTGCTTGTTTGAAGTGGCAAACATGTGGCTACCGACATGTGATGGCAGTTTTTGCATGCCTAGTGCAGTGCATAGCGAGAAAAATGCAGCAAAAACAGAAAATCCACGTCCCACCAACGTAGAATTGTTTAAGGGGCTTGAGACGGTGGTTGCAGGCATGGAGTGCCATGCGTTGGGCCGTGATTGAGCGATTGTTCAGGAATACGCATTCCTTGCTTCAAGAAGGCTATATTTGGTGCCACCTGACAAGCATCACTGGCGAATTCTGCGCTGGATGTAGATTTGCACAAAGGAGCCGTAATCTCGATCGACTTCCCTCGGTTATACGAGATATGATCACTTTCACGCTCGGCGCAGGACACGTCGGCGCCTACAGGTGACAGCGTGCGCTGGAGAAATGCTGTTGAATGCACGGAGTGGTGTTGCTCTGCGTCTGGTGCTGAGTTATGCAAAATCTCAAAAAAGTGATTGCATCTCTGAAAGCAATTGACCGAGACTACCGCTCCACTGCCGTGCTGCCACTGCTGATCGATGCGTCCCACACAATTTCTACTGTCAGCAATGTGGTTTTATGTCCTTGAGCAAGCTTGCCAAAGTAGGCGAATGAAATTTTGACTGTGAAGTTTCATTCTGCGATGCGTTACCTAGCTGTGCCGTCTCATTTTACAACATTGAAATTCTCGCGAAAGCTAATTTGTTCGCAATCCCCGCCAATTTCCTTATGGGGAGGTTCAACTGCAATGGATATAACGAAGTACTAAATGTAATTCCCTTTGAAATCCCCATAGAGATCCACGTACATTAAACCTGCATTTTAAAGAAGTGAAATTCTGAGTAAGTAACTCTAAATAAATTCTGTAAATATCTGAGTAAATAAACAGACTAATGGATGGAGGTGAAATTGTACTACATAGATTACATGCTAACACGGCAAGGAAGTTCAGATTTTCTGAAGCTTCCATTTTTAAATAAAATGTTATTCTTTTGCTAAATGTTCTGCAGGAATGGTGGAAATATTGTGTGGAAGTTCTCCAAGAACTTATGCAAGCAATGCATGCCACAGAGTTTACTTCTTCCTTTTCTCTCTTTTGTTTTGTGCAGTGAGTGTGTGAACAAGTTTGGAGACCGTGTCGGCGTGGAAGTCTGGGAGCAGATAAATGCCTGCTTTGACGTCATGCCGATAGCTGCTGTGGTGGACACAAAGGTAGACCTGTAGATGTTATGAGTCTCTGGCACACCTGTCCTGGTTAAGACAGTCATGTTTAAGGAGTTGCAAGAAAAAGAAAAATGGGGCTATTTGGGTTTTAAATCAAATTGGGTCACCGCGGAAACTGAGGGCAGTGAGTGTTGTTGCAGCAGCAGCTGCAGCGGCGAATCCGCTGCTCTCTCTCGGTTCGGTGCCGCCGTTTGTCGGGCGCCATTTTACTCACCGTCGGCAGCAAATGGTGGTGATGGCGTATACAAGGTCACTCACCACTCCTCTGGTTGGGTGGCGGGAGATTTGAATGTCGAAAAAGGTATTCGCACCCTTCAGATTCAATTCTCTCGTGAACTAGGTCTTTTCTTAGCACGAGACAAGCGTTTCGAGGTTTCTGGAAAGGTATTTAAACAGTCCACTTCGACTTAGTATTTGCCTTTAGTGTCCCTTTAAAGTCCAATAATCCGCAAGTTTTTACGCCCCCTTCCATCCAAGAAAAATCGGTTGGCGACTGTACTTATTTGTATAAAAGGTTGAATCTTATTATAAAGAAATTTCGACATAACGACATAATGTCCCACTGTAACCAACTTCGTTATATCAATATTTAGCTATGTATTGTCTAAGTATCTAGGAAGGTAATTTTTGCTGTGCTAGCTTCAAAATTAGTCTGGGATTTTACTTTATATTTAGTTTATCCTTTCATGCCTGAGGTTGCAACGAGTCAATTTAATACTGTTGTGAACCTGTCCTTGTGAAATGTCTCTTTGGTGAGTGGTGGAAATGGCATGCATCGACATTGTAGCATCAGATTTAACACAAGTGCTGCAGCGCTACAGCAGCAATGGCTAGATTGCTGGATAGGAAAATTTCCTGCCAACTTTGTTGCTTTGTTATGGCCTTTAAAAAATGGGAATAAATGTCCTGCTTTCAAGACAAAGTAGAGTTAAAATGCAGTTTTCCAAAGCAGGAAGTCCTGCCTCAATGTGTTCCAGAAAACTGCTTACGGTTGACCGCAGGTTTGTTAATGGCAAGCAGAGATTGAAACTTTTGATGTGCTTTTGTGTAGGTATTCTGCGTGCATGGAGGCATCCCTCCTCCATGGCTTGGTGGTGGCTACCTAGCTGCGATAAACCAGATACCAAAACCACTGAACGATCCCGAAAGCCAGTCTTCACTTGCCTGGGAACTGATGTGGAGCGACCCCATTTCGTAAGGACACTTTGTATTGCTTTCCGTGCGACATCTACTGGTGTAGTTATACAGTGACCATGTAGACCACGTAGTTATGCGTGTATGTCACATTAAGTTATACAGAAGACTTCCATTCATTCGACTCTTCGATTAATTTGATCCCGACCGAAGGTCCCAGCCAGCGCCCTTGCATTCCTATTGGCCGAAACTTTCGTTATTCTGATCCTAAAATTGGCCTTCGCCGGATAACTTGAACTTGACCGGTCAACATGCACGCGCCTGACCCCTATGGTAACCGCATAGCAATGCCTTTACTGGCAGCGTATGTCTCGACAGAGCTTGAGGGACAATAATTGCATTGAACACGTGTCATCCCACGTCGAAGGCAGCTATGCCTACCCCAAAGAATATTTCAAGCAGCAACGGTAGCTCATAATGTTTGATTGTTGTATTTACCCTATTGTAATGCACACCCTTTTTTTGCCCGTAAAAATCAAGCCAAAAAACCACGTTTGTATGCTTGCAAGGTACCTTGCGTCAAGCTGATTTTAAGAAATCGGCTACCACTGTGCAACACATATTAGACCCTTGCCCATTTTTCTTGCTAAAAATTGGATGCGCGTTAGATTTCTGCTTTGGTTAGGAGCTTTAATGTTATCGGTACGTTAGTTTTCTACTTTGGACACATAGAAAGCAGGCACACATTTGATATGGGGGTGTGTTAGAATAGGGCAGACACTGCCCACTGAATAAGCTCTGTGTCTTGACGTTTCTTCTGCATCTTGTTGAATTCGACCCAGAATATAATTCAATCAAACTTGTCGGTCTGGTCAGGGTCGAATTAACAGAAGTTGTCTGTATATTTGGCGAGTCAAACAGACAGTCAGCTGTCCGGCAGAACACCTGCTATACTCCAACTTCCTCTTCCTCCTCCTCAGATTTTCTGCTTAAGCTTTCTTACGTGCAAGCACACTGTGCTTGCTCAGAAGTGATAACCCGTGACTCCTTTTACTTTGGAGCTGTCTTAAGCTAGTTTCCAGTGTTTCGTGATGTGCGTAGGAAAGAACTATCATGTGGGGCCAGTCTTGTGATAGTGCGGAAAGGGTCCCAGCTCAATGGCTCATACCCCTGTGGGCTCGGGGACTTGTAAAGGGCCATTGAACTACCCTTGTCACACCTAGGACCCAAGGAGGTCCCAGGCACAAGGGTAAGAACAGATGTTCTTGAAAAAGTCTTTCACACAACTTTTTCAAAATGGATTGTTAAAAAATTCTCGGCACCAACCACGCAACATACTCGTGCCACTGATCGCACATTAGTCGTCATCTTCTACAGCTGGCTCTGTTGTGCAAAAAACTATTATCATGAACAACGGCTCGAGCATCGTCGTCTTCCACAGCTGGCTCATTGGCGCCCTCGATGTAACTGCACTTGTGCCACTGCTCACATATTTGTCGTCGTCTTCTTCCACAGCCGGCTCCATTGCTGCTCCACATTCCATTGTAAAATTTCACTTCTGTTCTGTTGTTGTAATGGGGAAGTCGCATTTATGGGGGTATGAGTCATTGCTTAAGAGGGTATGAGCCATTCATTGTCTTAAGTGACAGACACATTTAATAACAGTGGGGATACGTGAATGTGTGTGCATACCTACCATATTTACTCGCATAATGATCGCACTTTTTTGTCAAAAAAATTGATGCAAAATCAGGGGTGCGATTATTACGCGGATTAAATTTCCCACGAAAAGAAACATTTTCTTTTGTCATCCTGCATTCGCTGCAGAATGACAAGCAGGCGGCTGCCGCTGTCAGTGCGGGACACCAAAACAAAAATGGCAGCCTGCTGAGCAAGCCAAATGCGTCGAACGCGATTATTTTTCTTCTTGTGAGTACATTACGCTCATTGAAACAATTTCTTCTGTATCAGTAATGAATAATATCGTTAATATCAACAAGTTTGCAACAATAACGTAGCCATGTCCTCTTTGAGAAGATAGAAACAGAGCAGTCATTGAAAGAAACACATGGCGGGCATGCTGTGGAAACTGCAGCATTTGTCTTCACTGCTATCCTAATACGGCATGTTTCCGCTAAGGGTGGGTGTATATCTTAGCTGCATTACAAGCGTCGGCGTATGTATAGGGTACACTTCTAACGTATCAGTGTTAACGTGGCCACTATCGTTTTCGCTCGCGATTTGCGGCGTGCCCACGAGTGCAGACGAGAAGAATCGAAAGGCGCCCTTTATGTTGTTGTTTTTGACCAAAACCATTGTGAAGCCTACAAATAATAAAGCCGAGGCAAGTTTGGTTGTAGCTTTTTTTTTTCATGGAAGTGCGGGAAGTGATGAAAAGAATGAAATAGGGCATCTGCTTAAGAATGTTGGGTGCATGCAGACTGCTTGGTATGTCTTTCAAGAGTTGTTCGTGTAGCATTCGACTGATGGTAAGCGCAGTCATCATTAGCTAGACTTGGCACATGACATATCGCTGTGGCAAGTTCAGGGTGCGATCATTACAAGTAAAAGAAAAAAATCATTACGCGATCATTACGCGAGTAAATTATATCGACACCCCACCCCGCCAAATCGCAGGGCACTGAATAAAGGTATTTGAATGAATGAATGACCATAGATCAGGGCAATAAATGTGTTCGTACCTTCGTTCATAATTCAGTATCACCTCTCTGTTGTGCGCTAAACAGCTTCACTGGTCATCCCTCTTCACAAAATAGATTGGCTCGTGCTTTTTATTGCGAAGCAATACTACTTTAGGTCGCACTTCAGCCTGTTCCGTGGCGAGGCGGTGGTAGGCACCATTGACCTTTAGCGTGACCTCGCTGCGTGATGTCACACCACGTGACCTAGAGTGACGTCACACCAGCTGTGTAAAAACGGGGCCCCATCTCACGCCGTCGCAAGGCGAGGTGGTAGCCACCAACGGCGGCCTAACTCCCGCTCCTCTCACCAGGGGCGCTACGGTCGGTGTGACGTCGCACCAGCTGTGTAAAAACGGGGCCCCATCTCACGCCGTCGCGAGGCGAGGCGGTAGCCACCAACGGCGGCCTAACTCCCGCTCCTCTCACCAGGGGCGCTACGGTCAGAGTTTCCCCGACAGTGAGTCTCCTTCTAGTTCAGAACACTGGAACGCGACTAAACGGCAGAGGCGTGTCCAAGAAGCCCGGAACAGCGGCAGCAGCGGCTCGAGAAGGAACGTGCGTTTCGAGAGAAGGAAAACGAAAAGCGAAGAAAACAGCGTGCAGAAGAAACACCCCAGCAGAGACAAGAGCGTTCAAAGAAAAGACAGGAGAAATCTCTCACCAAGGCTGGCCCGACTCAACCCGATTTTTTGGCAATGACGCCGTAACGACGCGGAGAAAAATGGAGTGTTACCGCACCGTCGGCCAATCGATACTGGAAGATTTTGTAATGGGCACGCTGGTGAGGGAAATGTTTGTCGGCATACACGGATTCGACGGATGACTTCCTCTTAGATGATTCACTGTAAGCCGTAACACTAGCATAACCCAACACTACCACCAGCCATACTACCAGCTGATCCGAGAATAACACGCTATTGCTTGGCAATCACCAGGCTTAACCAAGCTAAGCCGCGGCCGTTTTTTTTTCACTGCCTGCATTCACGAACAAATGATAGTGCATTATACGCGAAAGATAGAAATAGGTGTGCATTATGTAACTCACTGTGACGTTAACTTCATATAGTCACATTGTAGTGATGATAAACATTCCAAAAACCGTGAATTGGGAAACTAACTCTCTATTGGGCAAACCTATGCAGAGAAGAAAACATTTTACACTCAAAGCACAATGGTATCGGTGAGTACAGTTGGCAGTCGTTGAAAATCTGATCTGCCGTTCAGATGCGCGGGATATTTATACATGACTCATTGAACCTTCCAGCTTAATCTCTGGTGCTCACGTAAGTTCTAGAATGTACACCACTAATCGCACTGCGCATGCAATCTGGTTACACAAGGCTTGGTGAAAACATAGACAACAGCTGAAACCAGCGATGACTTTTGAGAAACCTCCGATGCAGAAAGGTGCGTCTTGCTCTGAGCGATAGCCTTCAACATTTGTTAGCTGGTGAAATGCAGTCACCAGATAGAGCTGAACTAGTACGCATATCAATATGCTAGTGACAATACATGAACAAGTTATTACGTGGCAGAAGTTGCAAATCTGAACATAATCGTCATAACATGAACGCAGCGACACATTTTTACGAGCGCACTGTTTTCGCACTCACAGTCAAAACATAACGGAACCCTAAACATACGCAAACAATACGCAATTTGGTGGCATATTAGCTCCACAGGTTATAACTTTAGCATTAACATATGAAGAAATTGCTCTGTAATAGATATTGTGGACCAAGAACTTCACCATGAAACAGGTGAAGTGGCAGATTTATATCACCACAATAGCTTCTGCAGAACTTATGCTAAGTATTGTAGAGCCCTACTCACAGCACGGCTGGCGCTATCACACCTGTCATGAAGACATTGTTGGCCTCATAGAAAGCACACATGCGCACAAAGCGATGGTGCAGTCAGGTAGCCCAAAGGCAGTGTTTGGCCGGAATTGCCTTGGGATCATAGCTTCAGGACGCTGGGAACGGGAAATGGGTTCCTTACTTTTTTTACTAAAGAAGCATAGGTTTGTTCTGACGCTATGCTATCTATATGTTTGTTCTGCGACTACTTTCTTTACTGTTTCTTTTCCACTTTCTTTTTTTGAATTGCCAGTGCAATATTATTGCAGCCTTTTGCCTAGCTGTGTGCAGCCCCGTGTTATTGTAAAATGTACTGTTGACTATTATAAAATGAAGGCGCTCTTTTTTTAATGCAGCTTCCATGCCCATCAATTGGGTTAGGAGCTCTTGGACCTTCTTTCTTGATACAGTGCCCTCAGCGTGAAATTAATTAAATAAACATCTGCTTCACGCAGGCATCCAACCTGCCCAACTTTCACTGTTTATGTATTGGCAGCATGGGGTGGTACGAGGATAACACAGAGCGAGGATTGTGCACCCAGTGAAACTATCCCACTGTGTGTCACTGTCTACATTTCAGCACTGAAGCAGACCAGCAGAGGGACTTTGTGCCCAACATGAAGCGAGGCACAGCACACATGTTCAGTGCAGAGGCCCTCGAGGAGTTCCTCACCCGCAACGAGCTCTCACACGTCGTTCGGGCACACGAGGTCCAGCAGGCTGGATTTCAGGTGGGGGAACTTCTCCTTTGTGCTGCAGATGTGTGCTAGAAAATAAATTGATCAAGTGACTGTGGAGCTCATTACCTCAGTATTGCATGGCAGCAAGCTTTAATTGCTGTCCTTTTGATTAGAAGTTCAGACAATTTCTCCTCCTGTGTCAAATGAGCAAATGAGATGAAATGACAGAGTTTTGGATGTGACACTATAGTTTTTGTAGTATGAAAATGCCATTAATACTGGTGGCCATTCTTGTGGTATAGAACATGAGGCTGGAAGGAACCTTTCCACTATATAGCATCGCCCGTTATTGTCGTTATGTTGGCCTGTAAGAAAGACTTTAGTAGAACTTGTGTCATGTGTCTGCTAACAACATTGAACTACGGTAGCAGCACATAGTGTTGTATGTAGATTGGCTTTGGCAGACTTTAACCATGAATGGTCACACATATTGTGGGATATATTTAAAATGGGCCACTTAGAAAGTGTTGAGCAACGTTTTCGTCCACCACACTTGTTTTCAGCTACCAACAGTAGCACTGTGATGAATATTTGGCCATGGTAGTGTGCCCAGATGCCATGTTTTATGTCTCCTTTTTCAGATTTTGTTTGAGAGGAGTGTTTCTTTTACATTAGGTGCTTAAATATAATGAGCACCGTAGAAAGACGTCGCCAGCTTATGTACACTCTGTACATATTTTGTGTAATTAGCAGCCAACTCAGTTACATGTAATCAATGAATTGCTTGAAAGAATTTGACTGCTACCGCGCTGTGCCTTGCTTGGTCAAATGTCCAGCAGTCCGCACGCCTAGCTTTTGGCACAGACTCCTTTTCACTGCACCTGCCTGTGGTGACAGATACAGCTCCCATAATTTCTCCTGAGTTCACGCGTAAATCAGCACTAGTACAACAACGCAGATGTGGTAGATACACTCTAGGCCAAACTCTGCTGTACTGAGCAGCTTAAGGAGTGTTTACATAGGCACAGGGATGCCTGCTAGTGGGCAACCCCGTGCCTATGTAGCCCATTTATCACCCACCCCGCACAAAGGAAGGAAACGAAATGTAAAAAGGTGCATTGAAGTTGACTGAAGCTACATGCCTTCAGTGCTTACTACCAGACGCACTACATCTATAATAGAAAGGTAGTTGGGGAAGCTAGTGTTTCCGTTGAAAAAAAAAAAAAAACTGTACAGGGCAGCCTACCTTACGAATTTTGCATGTGGTCTTCTTATGTGCCCCTGCCTGCCCCGACGTGCGCTTATGCCTAAGAGCATTTCTGCAATAAAGCTAATACTGTGACATAACCGACCAGTGAAACTTTTTGTCATGCTCTTCTGCTGCAGGTGCAGCAGAAAGGAAAGTTGCTGACCGTCTTCTCGTCGTCGCACTACTGCGGCGGGTCCAACGAGGCGGCCTGCATCTTGGCAGACCGGCAGAAATTGAGGACGATTCGACTGGACACTACCTGAGTGCCACCCATGCACCTCTGCTCTCATAATTTGCCTCCATTCCCTTCTCTGACTGCTCGTGTACGGAAGTGCAATGGACAAGTTCAGTGTACAGGGCTTGAGCTGTTATTTTCATACTACATGCACTGCATTGCTGGCATATGCGTGTGATTTTCAAACTGTGTACAAATGAGATAAAGCTGCTTTGCTTGTTCCTTTTTTTACACATCTTTTCTTGCTCAAAGCCTCTCATTTTGCATCACTTGCTAGGTTTCTTTGTTTCTAATGCTCCTGGCAGAAAATGTCTACGTAAAGGCACTAAAGGTCTGTGCACTTCACTACACTTGTTTTATTTGTCTCATTTCTCTCATTTTCTGATTAGCAATATGGATAGATATATATATATAGGGCATTAAGCATTGATTTACTGAACTGCTGTTAGGCATATGAATTTTCTGTCACTGGCATGTCTGCTAGCATGATATAATCAGCTGTAGGGGTGTTTTGCTTACAGGGATTCGAAGTTTGTGTAAAAGTATGTGCTTATAAACCAAATTCTTTGTTCGCGGCGTGCTTAAGTTGACTTGAAGCACTTCACTACATCTTGTTTTAAGTGGCTTGTGAGTTTTGAAGCAGTAGTCGCTGGTTTGCTGACTAGTGATATATGGTGTTTGTAAGTGCTTCAAACACCCTTGTTTTAATCAGCTTGTGGCTTTTGCATTATGTGTTGGTTACTTTTTTGCTGATTAGCAATATGTAGGGCATTAGGAATTGATTGACGTAACAGCTGTTGGGCATGTGAAATGTTTTTCACTATCACATCAAGCAGTGTGATAGTTGAGTGGAAGTGTTTTGTTTACCATAGTTGGAAATTACTGCATATGCTTATGAGCACGTAGATAATTCTTTTTCTACTGGACGAATAAGTTGGTATGAATCTGAAAAGTTCACTACAATATGGCCTTGTACACTGACTATTGATTTATGTAGGCGTAATGAGAACCACTTCACAAATGGAGCTGGATCTTTATTGATCTGATGGTTGATGTCATCCTACACAGTGCATTCAAAGAAAAGAGCTGAATCTTTATCCTATACAGATGCTTACAGGTGAATGAGTACTTTCAAAGAAAGTCTGTCAGCCAGTGCGAAGTAGGAAGGTGGAAAGGAATTTGTGATTTATTAAAGGTCTTCACAAGCATGTGCACCTTCTGACATGCATATTCAGTGATGCATCTTCCTTTTTATTGGCAGAGAACTATCTGCCATTTCAGCACTCGTTTGTAAGCATCGACTTGTTGGTTCCATGTGATAACATCTCTTCAAACCTTTACGATTCAAAGCGTACAGATTATGAGGAGGGAGCTTTATAGTATTTTAGTTGTAATTAAATGTTTGTGCAGTTCATATGGAGAGTATGTTGTTAAAATCAACGACAGTGTCACACATAGTGCACTTGCAACCACGCTTTATTCCCTACAGCCTGCCAAGATGGTTTCTCCCTCCGATGTGCCACTGTGCTCTTAACTAATGCCAGCCTGTGTTTGGTGTGGAAACCGCAGCCCTCGCATTGGTGCCGTCTATAGACTATCCACATAACTGCTTTTCATTGGCGCTGCTTCACTCTCATAACATTTCACAAAATGAACATGGAACACTAATAAATGGTCTATACCATCAAGCTAACTTGTGTATTTTACACAGCTTTAGCAAGATACTACCTTTCTAAAAAAATAAAGCTCAGTCTGTCTGGAATCTACTGGCACTAAAAGGGCTAAGTTAGAACTTCATCCTTGCAGTTAGTTTTCAATAAATGGTGAGACTATTTTCTTATACTGTTTAAGCCCAAATTCATTCCACCATTTATCTCCTATCCATTTTCACCCTCAGAAAAGTTACCCTTTGCGGTGTGGTAAAACATATAGCTGCAGTTTTGCAGTGAAACTATATGGGATTTCACGGCATGTAACAGTGATGGCTAAGTACGTTTTTTACACTTATGATAGCACAGATATTTGTAGGTTTGGTGTTACACTTATGATAGCACAGAAATTTGCAAGTTTAATGTTGTTATAAAAGTTACTCTTATAAAAGAAGCAGCACTTGTTACTGGTTCTTGTTACTCTGTGTATTGCATATAATGAGACTGCTTACATGTTGTGTCATACAGAACATAATGCTGATGGTCCCAGCCCAGCGAGCCTCATCTGGTATGTGGAAATTAATCATAAAACAGGCTTAGCCTGGTGCAGATTGGCCTGTTCAAGTACATGTAAAGTGGAGATATAGCTTATGTTATTGCATATATGAACTGATTTGAATGACATTTGTTTCGTTTAGAAAAGAAACCTACTGTAATTGCTGTCGAGAGCAGATCTTTCATTTAGACCTGACATTTAATTTAGTGTGTTAAAAAAGAGAGAGAACTACAGTACCAGGCTACTACTTTAAATCACTGCTACAAAAACACACTATTGCATACCTGTGAACTGCATCATGTTAAGAGCAAATAGAATATGTTTCTAGTTTGCATGCAAATATGAAATGTGCTTCAGAGAAAAGAAAGAAGAGTTTTCATTAGCGTTCCTATGCTTTACAGAATACATGTTTTAATAAGTAAGTGAATCATCAACATTTGGTAGCTGCATACTCCAGTAGATTTATTACGGTGCGCTTGCCAAATTACATGCCAAAGTTACATGCCAAAGTAGCCTACACAGTACATTAGGTGCCAGCTGACATACTTGTCGTGGGAACTGCCAGTGAGCTCTCCTTATATGAATGGAGAGCTTCACACGTTGTTCGCATCTGTTTGTGACCATTACTTAAGAATCATAATTGGTGCTTTCATTGCAGCTTTGCGTCGACTGATCAAGCCAAGTGAAATGTGATCAGCTTAGTATTTAAACTTGTTTATAAAAGCAGTTCAGAAAAGTACATTGCTGTTAAGATTTGTCAAATTTACACGGCAAAGCTGTCAAGGAGTCTTCGACAACAGTTCCTGTGTGGCGATAGTGTGCGATGGCTTGCTTAGTATCAAATGTCAAATCAGATAGCCAACAACGAAACCTGCATTAGAGTACCGAATTTTCGCTTTGAAACATCATCAATTATGAAATAAAAGTTACCTCGTCTATACCTCATTCGAACAGACAAAAAGATTTTAACATGCTTTTTTAGCCAATAATTTGCGGCTTTTGTTTCTTATGTCACATTTCAGTAGCTCCATATTGGAGGTCAGCTAGAAATTATAGATGCGGCCGTGAAAGCCGACGGTGTGATCCAGCAATGCTAGGAAAGCCTGTAGTGGCCGTATGACCTGGTATTCTTGGTGATGAATCATCACCAAGAACAGCCAGCAAACAGACTCCTAGTGCTACCGACAGTGTCCGAGAACTTGTTTACACACCTTTACTTTTTTTTGATGTAATTGTTGCTCAGATTGGCATAGATTTGCAGAACCTCTTTTTTAGATATACCAATATGGAAAGGAACACTTAAAAGGCCTACTGCAACAAAATTTTGGACAGTGTAAAAAGCCTAGTCTAATATCATGTAGTTATAGAGGTGCCTCCGTCCAAAACTTAAAGTTTGAAATACGAGCAGAAGCGTCGTGAAACTGAAGAACAGAAACAAGAGAACACCGCCATTACTGCTCGCCAGAAGCAACACATGCAACGTTTGCTCAGCATGACCTCCAACACTGCGACGGCTCAGCCCCGTAACCCAGAGACCACGCTGCCGTGTAGCGTCGAAACTGTGGCTGCTGCGGGTTGTGGCGATGAGCCCTCTTGCTGTTGAAGTGCTCGGAACTACCGCGTGCTCCCATTGGTCTCTATCTCCATGCATGGCAAAACAACTCCCTCCAAGCACCCACGATGTGTACTAAATAATTTTGGATGCAGCATGCTGGGACTGGCACCATAGCGACACCAACAGGTGCCCACACTGTCTGCTTAGGTGCAATTGAAAGGCTAGTGACAAGAAAGCTGTACGATGAAATGCGCTGCGGCTTTGCAAAAATTGGTTTAGCGGTACATATTACTCATTTTGTAACAAATTTAGCCAATGTGAAATTTGTTTTGCAGTCGGCCTTTAATCAGTGTTCGAAATAGCATTTCGTATAAAGGTGTGAATCAGAACATATTTGCACTACTATTTCGTGCACAATTTTCGTGTTGGATGCCACCTGCCAAATGGAACATTTTTTTATCTGAGCATAGGGACAAGAAAATTATCTGGCTGTAAATGAAAGTCTGGTGTTCCCTTTCATATTGGTGGTTCTTTTGCATAAAATGACAAAACTGGGGGGGGGGTACATGTCTGTGTAGTACTGTCGGGTGTAGTACTGCTGCTTTTGAGTTCATGTACCCAATTTTAGTGTTAAGCAAACTTATTCAATGAACAGCCTTTCCTGCTGAGTAATACTCGGCATGCCTGTCCCGGTGTACAGTTTGAATTGAATTTTCTAATATGTTGCCTTAATAAGAGAAAATAAAGGATTTGAAATGTGGCCCGCTGTAGTGCGTTTCTATGCGATGTTAATGGCAGGCTTCCAAGCATTTCTCCTACATCTAAAGATCATTTTCTTTGAGCAGCCTAGATGCAAGAATGATGTTGCTGTATCAAAGTGCAAGGTGTAGGACCTAGCAGATTAGAAAATACAAATGTGGGAGTGCTTAAAAGGCCTTGAAGATAATCGAAACTGCCTTGCGATTGATTTCTGTGAATCAGGCATGAAAACTTTTGCTTTTTAAATGTGTTGCATATAGATACGGGCGGGAGTAAGTTTCAGCAACAAAATACCCTGTGAGTATAGTTGCCATTGCCCAATAGGTCTCAAATGTTTTACTGTGTATATTGTCAAAAACGTTTGTGGGGCGCGGGCAGAAATGGTACTGTTTCTTGGATCCCTTCATCCCATTAACTTTCTATGCCGGTAGGACAATTTAAGAATTTTTACCATTTGACATTCACTTTATACAGGTGGCTTTCACTGTTTAGTGCCATGAAAGAATCTGCCAGTCACCAGGGTACCCCAGTGGCAGTAGTGTTCTGCTGCAGAGTGGAATGTAGGTTGCAGGTTCGGTTCCCACCCAGAGCGGATGCATTTCAGTGAGCGTGGAATACAAAAACACTGGTTTAAATTTCGGGGTTTAACATCCAGAACCTGCACAGTGGATTAGGAGGGACGCCATAGTAGACCACCTGGGGTTCTTTAATGTGCGCAGAAATGTATAAGTACTCAGGATCTTTTTTGCATCTCATGCCCCATTGAAATGCAGCCATCCGTGTACCATGCTTCGGGTGGACAAGAACCACAGGCAGTTAAATTAATCTGAAGCCCCACTCCCCCTCAATGCTCTCATAGCCCACGAGTTGCTTTTGGGTGGCTAAGCCCCACAATTGATGCTTCTGCCATCCTCATGCAATCAAAATGCTTGCAACGCTTAATAGGCAAGTTGACATCTTTGCCTATTGACTCATGGTCCTGCATTTCAGCTGTCAAGTGACGTCTGCATCCATATAGCGAGAGCATTGAAATGCATAAATCCATGCACTTGATCTAATTTGCACTCATCTAGCTGTGCTCACACTGTACGACTAGTCTTTTTTTTTTACAGTGGGTGCTCTTAATGCCTTATGCAACACACAATAAAAAGATTATGCAGGTACAATGCACATTTTGGAATTTGCGTGAAGTGATTAATGAAATACTATAAATTTGCTGCCGATTTCATTCCTGCATCTTTGGCGTAAACTGCCGCATGCGCATGTGCTCTCGTGCACCAGTAGTATGCAGTGTTACACCTCCTGTAATGTTTGTATTTCATTTTTTTTTTCTAATTTTAAATGTATCGCCTACTTCTTGGTCGATCCCCTGTTGTGGGTATGTACCACAGTGTGGAGATCATCATCATCAACACGCGGTGATCATCTCAAAGAGTTGGTGTTTCCAAGATAAAAGTATTCATGTAATTGTGGCCTAATGATTAGAGCATAAGGCTGCCGTGCTTCCCGGGCGGATCAAGGTTCGATCCTAGCATGAAGCACATGATTAAACTTTTTTTTTGTAGCAGCGGCCCCCAACCAGCCGGCAGCAACAGTCGGAAAGTCCGGGAGGGTTTGGAAAGAAAGCTTCGCTTTAAAACCTGTGTTGTTATAACTATTTTATTGTGAACAGGTTCATTACTTTTCAATGCCATGGAAAGAACATTACAAGATAACTTAAATATGTGCGCAAGTGTGTTTGCACGCTCTAAGTTATATTAGCAGATTGCTTAGGTTACCACAAGCACTGCAGTGATTTAAAACCGATTTAAGCTATCCCACCGAGGACAGACACAATACCCAGCATGCAAAGAGCTAACAAAATTTACAAATGAACTGAATTGCACATTCCATAACTGTTTTGAGACAACTACGTGTAGTTCCACCTGCAAAATAAGTTACTGTTTTTAATTAAATTTCTCAGTTTGCTGAAGTGCATTTCAAGCGTACTGTCTCCGGTCATGCTTCTGTATTGTAGTTGAAATAATTCTTGTGCACTGACTGGCCATGTAACCAGGGTATTCTTTTCCTGACTGTAGCTGCTATTGCAGAGCAACACTGTATGAAAGAAAAAGAAAATCCACATAGTGTAGAGGTTTGCTTAGAACAACATATTGCAAATTGACAAGAAATAAAAGTATACAAACAATGCGATCCAACAAATGCTCACACTTATATGCGCATACATTGTATGCCTGACACTGTTGCAATGGCATAAGGTGCCATTTTTTAAAAAGTTTACCTTCACTTCACTCACCGACCCAAGCACCGTTTACATATTGGACCCCTTTGGAGCCACTGTAGCTCAACTACCAAACTACTACCAGTAAATTGTCGAAAGGAAACATTCACACACAAAGGAGCACGGTGTGAAAATAATAGCACTTTGTGCAACAATTTCAAAATAAACCTCAGATATCAACCCAAAACATCATCAAAGTGAAATTTATGCATAATGCACACAAAAAGCCCAACTTAGAAACATATCTGTACATCTTTTAAATTGGCCTACTTATGTAACAAGCAAATTTCTTGCAGTCCTTGCAACCAAAACCTTGCATGTGGCCCACAAAATACGAAGTAAAGAACCACACAGAAAACCAGCAGCAGCATCGTTATGTCCTGCCTCGTTAAACAACACCTCAAGCATTGGAAATGAACACATCAGCAGAAAGGAACATTCACATGTAAAAAAAACAAATGTAAAACTATTGCAATCACATTCTGTCCAATCCGTTCAGCAAAGAAACATTCACACATCAAAGTAGCCCTACATAAGCGAATAAACAAGTCACATTCTGTCCAGCCCTTTCAAGCCGAACCTGCTCAGTACACCAAGCACCGTCTTCTGAACAGCCTTGAGGAGCCAGATTCGTGCAAACACAGTGGCGTTCAAGTGTGGCTCTGGATGAACGAGAACACGGATCTTGCTGTAGTAGGCACTGAACTCTGTGCAGAGTGCCTCCAGGGCTCTGAGAAGACTGTGTGCGTTGACTTCGACTTTGACGCTGCCAGACAGCGTCTGGGGCATGGGTTCTTCGAGCACCTGGCAGCACAGCAACAGTCTGTGCCAGAGAAGCCACTCCGACTCTTCGGAGAGCAGGTCAAAGTCGACGTCTTCCAGACTGCACAGTGCTGGGTAAGTGCCTGGAAGTCCAAGGAAAAAAAGAAAAAGCAGTGGCATTTTGATCAAAGTGCACAGTTTTTGCAGTCTTTGGCCGATTGGACAATGCACAAAAAAGCGTTGGCAGCTTGCAAATTTTGCAAGAGAAAGCTCTCATTCACAGACTACGTATCTACCACGAAGTGGATTAACCTAACCTGACCTAAGCTCCCTTGGAGAATGGAAATGTGCGAAAGATTGTCGCATGCTTAGAATATGTACAACTCTCTTGCATCTTCCATTTCTAGGCACTATAATATGCTGATTTGGTTTTGCCACTTTCTGATTCTTGTGTACCAGTTCTCCACAATGAGCTGGAGAGTATTATTCGTGTTCAGGAGTTCCTACTCTGATAAGCAGTGAACCTTCAGAGCTCTAACAAGTGAAAAGGTGAAACGAGCTTATAGGTGCTAGATGGCATTCTCATTTTTTTAGATTTTAGGGAACTTGGCAAATTTTTTATTAGACTGACCGTGTTTAACACTCAACAGCTGCGCTGTGGGCGACAAAGGATGCTGTTGTGGAGTTCTGCCAATTTTGATTGCCTAGCATTCTTTAAGTAGGCACCTAAGCCTACATGAACCAGTATAAAATTTCAAGAACTGTCATGGTATTAATGGAATGATAGGAGGTGGTCAGCATAGACTTCCAATAAACCTGACTATATTGAAAATTATGGTTGTACACAGGTAACCATCAACATAGGTTGAGTGTTCCTTGCATAAAATTTTCAACTGTAGAGGATATCTTGGCCGGGGCTCTGTATATCCTCTGCACTACACTGAATTCAGCAATGCGGTGAAATTAGTTTCAGGAAGTCATATCTAAACTTGAGATAGAACGATATGCAAGATGAAGTATTACCTGCTTTCACATATGACTCGTACTTGTTTAGTATAGCAGCAATCCTAGCCAATGTGTACTGGGAAACGTAACGGCCCTTTTCTGCCTGGCTTAAGCGCTCACGCAGTTTCAACTTGACATTCTGCTTGCTTGAAAGGAACTCATAAGTGACTTCAGTTTCCACGAGCACATCAATTGCTGCCTGTAAGTTGTTGCCAGTCAGTGATGACTCATCTTCAAAACAGCATCCTCCAGCAGAGGCCAGCAGGTCTACTTGAGGACGGTGAAAGGCTCCAGTCACAAAAGTCCTCCTCTGTTGCAAGTAGTCATCAAAGGTGCGGTCGCTTAGTTCGAAAGTTCCCTCATGAATCAGATAAAGCACTGTTGGCTGGGGCCTGTTTCGCTGTTCCTGGGCAAGCATTATTGAGCACAAGAGCCCAGCTTGTTGTACCACAAAGCTTTTATAGGCCGGGACAACAATAAGGACGGTGCTAGGCTTAGCGTCACAGTGAGTTTTGAGGATGCATGCAAGTTGACATGCAATCAAAAATGCAGGGCTTTCAATGCTCACTTTGCCGAGGTACACGTCATAACCAGACACATCGACACCTTCACTCACAACGTAGCTTTTAAGATCAAATGTCATGTCACCCTCATCAAAAAATTTCGTGCACTTAATCAGGCAAGCCATGTCATTTCCATGTGTCCCATATGGAAAGCCTTCATTACACGCTATTACGTTATGGAAAGCATGACGCGCTAGTGCATGTAATGGCTTGCTGGCATAGATAGTAACATCTACATTCTTCTCAGCATAACACCTTGAAGCATAGGCAGCTAACATTTCAGTTCGTATTCCTGTGAATGAGTCATCTAGGTGAGGGACAAACACCAGCACATTTTCGCTGCCGCCCCGCTGCTGCCGACAGTTTGCTCCTCGCGTGCCAAGTATAAAATGAAACAATGAACTGTAGGCTGCAGCTCGGCTCAGGGAAATATCGACATAAGAGGGTGACAGGAACTGGCAACTGCAAAGAGGCACACTCCACGACGCACTCGCAGATAAGAGTTCACGAACCAGACGCTGCAAGTGCGGCTGCAGATTTGAGTGGCCGGGTCTTCCAACGAATATTCGATAGTCCGCCGGGCGCTTACGCTTCTTGTTGGAGGAGCAGCCGACGGCTTCAATCAGAGGAATGTCTGTCACGCGCACTCGATCACAGAAGTCCTTGACGAACAAAGCAATCGAGTGAGAAATTTCCATGGCTAGGAGCGACACCAGATTATCACTCGCGGTTTCGTGGCTTTGGCGCATAGTTTTTTCTTACGTCGTCGTTGCAGCCTTCCCTGTTCCGCGCTATCTCTACCGCGTAGAACTGCACCCTCGGAACGAGCGTCGTGTTTTCTTCAGCGTAATCTTTCTCGCTGTTTAGTCGGAGTAGAGTGGCGAAGTTGAAGTCTTCGACGACTTTCTCGAACTTGAGACAGAATTCCCTCCATTCCTTTTTTGACTCTTCGGTCTTGATTTCGGACTCCACGAGATGCTTGACATCCAAGTCGGGGAACCGTTCCCTGAATTCCTTGTATATTGCTTCGTCGTGAGGTGTCAGCTTGAGGATCTTTGGATCGACGGCGCTGATCAGGTTGAAGTAGACTTCCATGTGCTCGACAGCTTTTATGGCCCAAAGGGATTCGACGGTGGGATCGTTGCCGAACTCGGACGCAGGCCTCGTAAGCAACTGCGCCGCTCCGAGCGCCGCTACAGGGTCCACACCATCTGCGATTTTCGCCATCGCTCACCTTGGGTCTCACGGCCGAAGCGGTTCTCTTACGCGGCCCAAGTGGCTATTCATTAGGCGGTGATTCCGCAAGTAAAGAGGTTCTATACCGGCAGTAAACAATCCACATGAACAGCACGTGTGCCTGACTGCCAGTTCATGTGACCTCGCATGAAGGCGAAGACAACCGAAGACTTCTTGAACCGGCTACAAACAAGACGCACGTAATCGCAGAAGTTTTACTCTCATGTTACATTTGGCTGCATTGTTACAAAAAATGTTACAAAATAAATTAAAAAGGCTATTTGGAAAAAGTTATTGCGGTATCAACTCATATTGCTTCTTAGTTCTCGACAAAGCTATCGTCATCGTTTACCTGGTGGGGGCAGCGGGCGTGCCAAGTCAAGCCGAATTTGCGGCTGCAAGCCAAAACGACAAGTAAGCGTTTCGCGCGGAGTCTTTCGCTCGTTTTTGTGAGCAGTTCTGTTAAACTGTGTTGTAGTTCCAGTCGTGTAAATCGCAAAGATGACGATGTCAGCCGTAAACCCGTCCAGTCTGCTGCCCTTGGGTACAGTTGTTTCTTTTGCAAGAGTTCTTTTGCGGCGCAACTTTCGCAAGCGCGTGTCGACCGTTTTCTATTTTAACTCCGTTTACTGTCATCTGTTGCAGAGCTGATCGACAAGTGCATCGGATCCAAGATTCACATAATCATGAAAAGTGACAAAGAGATAGTGGGAACGCTACTTGGCTTCGACGACTTCGTCAGTATCCTTTAAGAGTAGTCGTAACCCCTCATGTTTAACCGTGTTCATTGTGTCCAACTTCATGCCGGTTTGTCGAAATTCTCCTTCACGACGGTAACCTGCGATAGATATGGTGCTCGAAGACGTTACGGAATAGTAAGAGTAGATTCTACTACTTCGGCAAATTTGTAGTTATTTTTTTTTCGTGGGCAGCGTGTTAACGAAGTTGTGTTTCTTTACAGCGAGAGTACCCCTGAAGGCAGGAGAATTACGAAACTCGACCAAATTCTTCTCAACGGTAACAACATTACGATGGTTAGTAGTGCTGCTTACTTTTTCCCATGTTGCATTTACAGATAAGTTGAAATACTTTGTTGTGATTATTACAGTGGTTATCTTTTTGCCCCCTAGATGGTTCCTGGAGGTGACATGCCAGACTCTTGAACGAAAATTCATCTGGGCCTTCTTTTCACAATATGCCTAAAGAAGTCAACTTTGCACTCATTCGAAGAATGTACATATGAGGATATTAAAAACATGTCATCCCCTTGTTTTCAGTGTAACGATGCTGAAACTAATCTCTGTTGTGTGCGGCTTGCATGCACTGAAATAGTCTAAAACGGTACTAGTGTGCTATTAGTATATAGTGCTGTTCATGGAAGCAAGCTACACGATTTAAGCTGCTCCAGTGAAATTTTGCTACACATGTGATCCAGTAGGCTCGGTGTGCTTTTGTCATAAGGCAGGTTGAGCCGTCCTCCCTCGTGGAGCATATCACTGCTTGCTTATGACTGGTACACAGCACTTTAACACAGGCTATGCAGTTTCATGCCAGCTTTATGTGCAGGAGTGCACATAAAGTGGTGTAATGAAACATTCAGAGGCCATATTTCTTGGCATTCCATTTATTTTACAATAATTTCACCTTTCATCATTGGCTTGGAGATTACTCTCTTGCCAACATAATTTTTGGGATCAGCCACTTGGTTCCTCCAGCTGACCTCCAAAAAGACAAGTAAACTTTTTACAGGTCATCTTGCATGAGACAAAACTGTGCTTCAAGTACAGTCATTCTTGAAAGACTCCTGTTTTGAGTGCACAGTGAGAGCGGACTTGAAGCTGGACAGTGGAGTGCTTATTATGACTCCAGCATTTAAAAGCTCTGAAAGATAGACAAAACTGGCAGTACTGCGAGTAGCTGTGAGGACTAGTAGGCCTGGGGATGCGATCTGAAACATTGTCATCGAAGTCCCCGTCGTTACGATTGATGTATGGGGTTAAACATCGCAAAGCGTTGTGCGGGGCTGTGAGGTGCTGTTGTAGAGGACTATGGATTAATTTTGAATGCTGGGGCTCTTTAATGTATACCAAGTGCTAGACACACACATTTGCATTCTATTCCCAGTAAAATGCGATGGGAAGTCAAATCCATGACATCGTTCAGTACTGAAACACTACAGCCACTCTTATTACAAGAGTATAGCGAACTGGTTATGTTGCAGCTCTAATCTGAAGACTTCGACTGAGCAATTGCAGCCCGCACATATACAACCGTAACTCTGACCTTTCCCTTGGCTTTGAGTGGAACAGGAAGTTTAAACAAAAGCATGCTTGACCTGCCTTTTGTGAATGCCACCTCCCAGAGTGAGCGCCTCTGTAGATAAAATACCGAAGCCACAGAAATTGTCACGAAAGTGAAAAAGGCCATTGCACGAAAATAGTGCAGACGTTGAATAAGCAACTTTCACCTGTGCAGACAGGAGCCTCCACTTACTGCATCTTTATTCACGGAACAAATGGAAGCTAAGCAGCTGTCTCGCTTGCAAGACAGAGGTTCTCAAGAAAACGGATTTGAAATAGTCAACAGTAGCTGCACAGACTGAAGCTTCAGCCTGAAGTTGTTTTGACAAGGGTACCCGTCTTTGTTGGGGTAAAGAATAAAGACAAGTTCTCTTAAATGTTGGCTTGAAACTAAGGCTTCTCTTGTGCAACTACTGTTGATCATTATTCTACTGCCACACATACTGTTGGCCTCTCTAAGCAGAAATAAGAAGCCAGTTGATTGCCCCATTAGAAGTAGCCTGTGCTTACAGTTGCTTCAAGGTACTAGTTGGGCAGACATGATTATTATAAAGGGTGATAGCGACTGTATTAAAGCAACAAGCTTTGCACAGTGCACAAAGTGCAAAGTGCCAAAGGTGTGTTGTAATTGGTGCTGGCTATCTACCAGATTGAAATGAACAGTGCAAATTGAAAGGTTTTCAACAAAGCTATCTCGGCAGCTTCACAAACAATAAATACATTTGTCCAAGAATTGTACGTTGTGGCATACTTTAGTGGCAGATGCTTATATACTGTGAAAACTCTTCACATTAACCTTGTTAGTAGATGTACTGGTAGCAGTTTTAAAAATGATCATGCAAGAGTCAAACAAAAAATCAATTAGCCAAAGTGTTTAATATTGAAACATACAACTAGAATTTAGTAGCCCATGTGTAGCTACATAAGTACAGCTGGCAGAAAGGAATCACTTTTGTGCGATGGCTGCTGGTGTTGGCTCCTTCTGTTTTGCCTGGAAAAATATAGAAACCATGACTGAGAACTGTGCCTCTAATTCACTGTTCGCATCTCACGTACGCACCTAAATACAGTGTCTAAAAATTTTGAACAACTTTTTCAAAAATTCATTTTCTGTTTTGTAGGTAGTGTTTGGTTACATTATTTGAGTATAGGATTAACGTAATTTCGAGGAAACAGTTAATTTGTATTCTAGCACCAATCATTCTTCGTGATGACCCGCAGTGTAGTGTTACATACATATATGTCCAGTGCATAATATTGTCCACTTTAGCCTAAGAAAGCACACAAATTTCACTTAATGTTTTCACTTCAGTGTTCCCTCTATGACAGACATCACTTGTAAATTCACCAAAGCAGCAGCAGCAGCAGCCTTTCGTTATGACTTCATTGTATTTACTTGAACTTTATACATTGGAGTTTGGCCACTGGGAGATGTCGGGAGCACATGTCTTGTCAACAAATAAAGGAGGTAGTGTAGGCGAGGCCTTGCAGAAAAAGCTAGAGAAATGTGTTGACAGTGTCTATATTCTTTTTCTTGGTTCAGAATTCAACACACTGGAGGCTGCCATATCATCTCAGGGGTGCAACTGTTTTTTCAGCCAGCAACTGATACTAGTTATGTTTGTAATGCTGTGCATCGTTTCAACACTAGAAAGTGCCTATAAAAGCTACCACTGCAAAACATTACCATCAATAATCTTTAACCAAAGTGATATGAAGAAAGAGACAATGAATTGGGAGAAAGCATAGTGGAAATTATTCATCATGATAACTTGAAATGTAAAAATTGTGGCCAAAAAGACAGCCACATCTTTCACATTAAGCTTGTGGTACTGTGGCAGGTGTCCTCTTATTCATTTTCTCGTGTATTTGTGAATGTGATTAGCCATAGGAGTGTGTTCAGCTCCACCTACAATAAATTATCTTTTACCTAGTTTCCTTGTATTGTGACTAACATGAGCCTCTTGGATCTGTTTATTATTTTTGCTCATCAACCAAGGTGGTGTTACTGCAACATGCTGCTGTAGCTTGTGAGTACCGTTTCGGTTCTTTTATCAAAAGGTAGTTCGATGTAGTCGTTCTCCCTTAGAAGCCAGGTACTCGCAAACAAAAAATGCCTAGCAAGTAATGAAGTTGTACTCAAGCACCCCTCAGAGGTCACCTCACTTGAGGTAGGGTGGCAGTGCACTGAATGCAAAGCACATCAGCCAGAGAGAGGGAGAGAAAAAAATGCCAACACACACCTATGATTAGCTAGAGGGGCTGATTATTGAGCCACTGCAGAAAGCAACCCAGTGTCAAAAACAAGCATTTTATCACAGCTTTCCAGAGGCACTGTTATATACTGGTAAGTTCTAGCAGAAGCGACGTAAAACTGAGATGAGGCACTTGGCACACGTACCATTAGCAAGTGAAATACAAACAAGGAAAAATACACAATGTCAATTAATGAATGTGAACCTAGAAACAAAACAGCAAATTACAGTGCTTTAAATGTGTTTGCATTTGAATTTACCCCGACAGAGTGCCACACTATAACGACAACTATAAACAGACATATCGGTACTTGTAAAAACACATGGAAAGCAAGAAAAAGAAGCAGTGGCTAGTATGTGCTATTTAAAAGCAGCCTGCACTTGTTACTGTTTCTGCTTACAAAAGTTTCGTGACGCCACAACACTGGTGTATGTGCGGGGTACCTGATGCTCTATACTCTTACTACAACCCCATACACCCAGTCCACAGAATAAACCTCTCGTCATTACTTCAGTGCACCGATTAAGCCACCGCCCATTAGGCCTGAGCCCTGAATTCAGCACCGTTCCAGCTCATATTAGCATGGAAATTCCTACATCGGCGACTCTTGCTCCTTCACAGTTGACAAGCCTTTCCCAGGTGACTTTTCATCATCCTCGCTTTCCAGATATGTTTCATGGCGATGCATTTCAAGACATTGAGGAGTGCCTTGATCAGTATGAGAGTTGCTAAGGCCAATGATTGGAGCACAGAACAAAAACTTGTGCATGCTTATTATGCACTGGAATACCGCTCGCATTTGGTGCCAGAGCGAGGAAGCGCAACAGCTTACTGAAGCGCGCTTTCACAAACCAAATGAAAGCGTCGCCACGTATGCTGAAGATATGACCCATTTATTTCTCTGTTTCTCTGAGCTGACCCCGACATGCCCGAGACTAAGAAAGTATGCCATCTCATGCAAGTAATGAAAGAACAATTGTCCGCAGACCTCGTACGACACCCACCAACCACAGTGGACGAATTCGTAAAGGAGGCTGCCATAATCGAGTGGGCACTTCAGAAACGATGCCGGCACATTGACTGCCTGTCCAGTAACATACCCATGAGTGCCGTCGCTGAGGATGCCTCCACTAGGGAAAGCTCTCTGCGAGAGCCGATTCACAGAATACTGCATGAGGAACTGTAAACCCCGGTTGCTCCTTTTACTGAGCCAGCACTCGGTTCAGTTGCCAAAGTAGTCTGCAGTTTGTCGTTCTTGCAACACTGCAGATGTAGCAGCATGCCTACACATGGATATTACCATAGCAAATCACTGCTATTGTGATATGATTTGGCTAAAGTTTGACTAACTTGAATAAAAGGGGAACTTCTAAGAGACAGCAATGAAAAGTCTTTGGCTTCCATTAACAAGGTATAAGAGGCATGGAAGACGTCATCCATTGAGTCAACAGTGAACATATGGCATGGTGTGCGATATTCAGGTATTTGAAGGACAACAGAAAAAGCACCCGTGTTGGAGTGGCTAGGCAAAACTACTGTTTTGACACTGGAATCATGCAGCACAGCAATTAAAGCTGCCGTTGCTCATTTGTGTAGGCAACCCCTTTGCTGCTTCTGGTGCGACTATGCAGATTGTTAACTTTTATTTATTTATTTATTTGAACCTCAAGGGTCCCTGGCGGGACATTCCGGGACAAGGTTATCTGCCAGTGAAGGAAAAAAACACAGGAGATATCAGGGACAGCACAGAGGGAGTGCTCGTTTTCAGTAGCATTGGAGGGTTACCATCCCTAACCTAGCAAATTTTTTTGTAGTGACGGGCGAGTGAATGCGTCCAAACCTAATCATACCTGCTATATGGCTGAGCATGAGCATCTTCTGTGGAATATTGGTCGTTCCAGTCAAGCCAGCCAGTTGTTGTGAAGCTGTTGTATCTTTTTCTTTTTGTCAGGGTGAACAAGCCCACAGCAATGCTTGACACAGAATACGACTTCAAAACGCTTTAAACAGCGAATGTATCGTGATTTTCTTGCCCTTAGCCAAATTAGCAAACTTTATTACCTTAAAAATGGGAGCGGCAACCTAAGTACTTCCACGTAAGTTGTTACGCTGTACCTGTTTAAAGTGTCCAGACGGTGTATCACGTAACGACTCTAGTTTCATCTATTGACAGGTGGCTAAAAAAATAATAACCTAGTGTTTTGTATCACACTCCCACAAGGGCGGCGGTTAGAGAAGCTGTGGTACATTAAACATGCTCGAACAGGGGCTGACTGGATCGACCACACGAACCTTTAGCGTATAGGCGCGCAGCAACGTAGGCTCGTTGAATGTGTGCTGGCAGTTGTTGTAGCCCATCCCAAATCCACTACCGATGCCGAATATGACAGGCCAGGCACGCCCTACGAAAACGAAAGTGCAGTGTTAATACCGCATCATTTATTTCTTGTGCAGTTCGATAAGTAAGCCGTAGGGCTCCTTGTAAGTTTACGTAGTGCTCTAATACCCTGCAGCGAAACCACTGCTTTCACTTACTTTTGAACAGCACTAGAGAAAATAGAGCCCCAACACCAAAGCCGGCACCTGGAAAAATGAAGGTTATATGATGAACTTCAGCTGGCCATCACCGCATCTGTCAACGTAGAAACGCGACAAACAAAATATACAGAATCGACTCGGTGGTTTGGGTCTGTAAGAATGCAAAAAAAAAAAAAACTTTTCAAGCGGGCTTCCTCGTACCCAACCCTTCCTTCCCTCGGCATGTATTGATGTAATGCCAGCTTATATTGCCGGCGCTGAAAGGATCTGCGCTTGCAAATAACACGAACACTGAGCAGCGTGCCACCTCCAGGCAGACGAACGCTACAGTGAATGAGCGCTGCTTCCATATGATACTGAACGACTCACCAACTTTAATTAACGTGTCCGCGACACATTTATCCCATTTCTCGCCGAGAACGTCCTCCGACCTTGTCGCCATGTTTATGCGGGGCGCAGGGTGATGTCCCCGACAATCGCGTTGCCTGTGAAATCCAATCCTAAACCAAACCTTGAATTCGTATATAAGTGAATTTCAATCATGAATACTTTTTTTAGTACGAGCAACCTAATGTTTGGTTTTTAAGCATGAGAAGTAATTAGTAATTTGTGGTAACGTAACATACTACTTTCGCCTTGACGAGGCTTTTTAAAGCCAAGCCGCAATCAAAATATAGCCTAGTCTGGTTGCTGGTCTGCTGGTGCTGCGGTTTCGGTATGTCCAGAAATGTTGCTGTCGCGTAGGTCATTTTGCGCCTTACCGTCAGGGTCCACACACGGATGTGTCAGCCGCGTTTTCGGACTCTGGCCATGTTTAAGACGAAGCAGTAGCTATAAGAACATAAAGGTATGTACTACATACATCGCTTTCGCTCATTCTTGTGGAGGTGACTGACGCGCAGTAACAGCTATGGTGCCGGCTGCAGGCATTTCAAACTTTCTTTCCCGTGGTCTCGCAGGAATGCTACCAAGTTCTTGGAATCGGCGAAGATTCGAGCATGAAGGAGGTGAAAGAGGCCTTCGTCCAGCTGGCTCGCAAATACCACCCGGACAGCGGCAGCGACACGGCGAGCGCCGCTAAGTTCGACGAAATCAAGAGCGCTTACGAGAGCGTTCGTGATCACCTGTCCCGAGATGCGGCTCCGGCGTGCGACGATGTCAACGAAGTCTTGCAAAAAGACTTCGGCATCAAGGTATCGGAAGTATCGTATACTGCAACGAAGCAACGGCGTGTTACCGGTTTTACTGAATGCGATGTGGTTACCACACGACTGTGCAATCTTAAGGAGGCCCTGAACCACCCCTTCGGCTTGGTGGAAAAAAAAAAAAAGTTCGCGGATAGCATTCGCTGCTGTGAACATCTCAGCCAAATTTTGCAGTCGTGCGCGGCGAATGGATCTCAGAAGCGGAGCGTGAAGTTACCCTTTTCTTAAACGCTCCTTTTTCAAGACAACCCTTTTCCTGAACGTTTTATTTCGTACTATAGCAGGTTACCGTACTCGGCTGCTATTGGCCAATAGCTGACATCAACCAGGAAGGCTGTTTGGATCAGTTCGCGTCTTCCTGCTATTGCTGCGTATATTTATTGACGCAGTTTAATAAACAAGCTTTTGCGGCTAAGTATTTCTGAAATAGTCTAATTTATATTCAAGTGCATTTTTCGACTTCGATAGAAAGTGGTTTGATTTAAAGGAGCACTGACGTGATATTTTCGACTATTCATTTCTTGCGTAGAAAATATTTGGAAATCCTAGAAAATATAGTGACAAGCCTCAGAGCGCTGTTAATAAGTTAATATAAATACAGCGTTTCGGTTTCATTCACGTCACATGCTGTGTCGTGACGTCTCGACACAATATGTGGGTGTAGGGCATTGCAATCTTTTGACACTCGTTCCGGTTCGCTTGGTCGCCTCGTAAGTGACTGTCAAGAAGGTTAAGTGTATAACGCCTTTGGTGACCACATACCACGTTGTGGCGTCAAAAAACAGTATCCTCTTGGGAAACTAAACCGAAACTGGCTGAAGAAAATCTCTTATAATAAATTATTTACAGCGTTCTGAGGCTTGTAATTTCACTAGGCTTTAGAGCTCCGTGACCTTCTTTTAACGCAAAGAAAAAAAAAACGATAATAGTCGAAAATATCATGTGCGTCTTGCAGACTTGCCTACAAGCGCTGCCATCGAATAGGAGACAGTTTTTTGCCCTCTGCACGTGGTCACTGGTGACAGAACACGCAGTCATCCATAGATAGATCAGGTGTCATCTTAATTAAATTATGGGGTTTTACGTGCTAAAACGACTTCCTGATTATGAGGCACGCCGTAGTGGAGGACTCTGGAAATTTCTACCACGTGGGGTTCTTTAACGTTCACCTGAATCTGAGTACACGGGTGTTTTCGCCCCCATCGAAATGCGGCCGCCATGGCCGGGATTCGATCCCGCGACCTCGTGCTCAGCAGCCCAACACCATATCCACTGAACAACCACGGCGGGTGCATAGATCAGGTGCCATTATAAAGCAGTAGGCGCCGTGGGTGCTGGATATATGTTTCATTCTGGCCCCTATACATCTCAGCACGAGGCATTTAGTCCGCCCCCCCCCCCCCCCTTTGGAGCTTACATTTGAGAAAAATCTTAATGACAGCGTTGATGACCCTCTTCGATAACAGACGTGACAAAACAACTCGGTATCGACAGGTATCCGCGGCGTTGACAGGCTACACTTCATAGTATAGGCTATAAATACGTCGCGACGTAGGAATTGAACCGTTCCATGTCTGCGCCGTGCAGCACACGGTCCCGCAGCATCGGCAGTACCTGAGCTTCGATGGCGTCGGCCACGGGACACCGACGCAGCGGTGGCAGCAGTACCAGCAGCACCGGCTACAGCAGGCCGTGGACAGGGTGCACGACCACCGCGTGGGCAAGGACGTCGCGCGCAACGAGCGCACGCTGGTCCTCAAGGACGCCACGCTGGCGCGGCAGTACAAGACCACGTGAGTGCCGCAATGCTGCTCACGTGGTCACGTGGTCATCTCTCTCGCTCTCACTGGAGAGCGAGAGAGATGAAAGAAGAAAATTCCGGTTTGCTACCTTACACTAGGTAAGAGGTCGGAGGGGTACGTAGAAAGATAAGAGGGAATTAGAGATAGAAAGAGAGCACGTGCCCACAATCACTGCTTGTTGACAGCGCAGCCAATATGCTGGAGCATCAGGTCACACTTGGCATTGTTATTATGATATAGGCTCTGTGGCTATCGCAAATATGCTGTGCGCTGAAGAACCGAAAACACGCGTCCGTCATTCACGCGGTAGCCGTGATAACGTCTCCGCCGTCGGGATCGGAGATTTGCTTGATATAGAAAGCTGGGATGATTTGGATGTAGGCATCTCAGGCATTTCCAGCGTTAAAAAAAAAACTGGCTTAGCTCAGCTAACCCTGGATATGCAAAACGAAAGCTTGGTTTAGCCTGTTTAAGTGTTGGTTTCACTTGGTTAACCTTTGTTTGTATGACGGCAGTGGCTAGGTCGGTAGCTAGACATGACTGTGGTTAGGGTTGGGTAGATACGCATCGTTCGACGGTGCGTCCTCTGTTGTGCCACAGGGAAAGCGCAAGTGCTAGACCTGCAAAGAGACGCCGCGAACATGCGCATCGTCGAAGCACAAACGGAGAGGGCGCGAACGCGGTCGCTACATTGATCTCGACGGTTCTACGCTTGTCGCATTCCGGACCCTCCCCAGCGAAGCAGTTTGCCGGGCGATATCGGCGGGATGGACAGACGCCGCTTGGCGACGACGGCTCAAAGCCTCCCGCTCCCGCGCAACGCTCAGAGGAGACGGCCCGGACTCGCTCTCATCCATGTCCAAGCTCGCACTGACCAGGCGAGCGCGGCGCTCCTCTTAGCCGCGCGGCGAGTCACGTGGTCAGGCGGTGACCCAGCTGCGGAGAGCGCATGCGCCAAGCCGGCGGCAGCGGCGGAGCTCGGCGCGGCGCGTTGCAAAGTGCTACGGCGCAGCTGCGGTCAAATGAAGGTCAAATTGCTGGCGACGGCGAAACTCGGCTCGACGCGGTTAGTAAAGCTTTCGCTTTAACAAAAAGAAACGCGTTAGAAGAACACAGGAAGTTCATTTCGTATCTTGTTCTAAAGTGTTTTCTTTTTTTCCTCCTAAGGCACTGGAAATATCTCGGATATTGTACGTGTACATTTCGATTCTGTAATAGTAATAAAGGCCCCTCTTACCGTGAGGAGAGGCTTGGTAAGCCAGAAAAAAAACCAAAATGTAAGTGGCGCCGCCGCCGTGAACTTCCCACACGCGCTCGACGTGACGTCACGAATTCGGAAAGCGGCTGTTCGGGTCTTGTTGAACGCTTATCGATGGAGACGGTTTGCGTCGCTTTCTGTAGACACCGAAGGCTCGACTTGGAATGTTTTCAGAACTTTTCCATTGCCAAAACGGCCCGAGTACGACAATGTACTCCGAAATTCGAGACGTCACATTGACGTGCCGGGACAGAAGCTTCAGCACAAATTCAGAAAAACGTAGCTTTGGACTGTATGTTCTCTAAACGGATGCTGACCAATAACATTAAAAGACTACTAGGAATCAATCTTATTCCATCATGAACGAAAATAAAATTTTCGAAAGAATGTTTTTCAAGGCTATAGCTGGTGGTTTAATGTTTTTTTTTTTGTAGTGTCTCCTTTAAGAGTGAGCTTTAGCTCGGAGGTTCCTATATAAATACGTGGGAAAGGAGAAATTGTTTTTTTAGCAACCACAGAACTACATTTGATAAAGCTTGTTGCATTTAAAAGACAAAAACTAAAATCTAGTGACCTGTGACGAATTCTTAATTTAGGCCTTCGATTTCTTTATAAAAGTTGTTGAATATCGCAAATTTTCAGAAAACGAAACTATCAAGTTTAGAACCCTGTAACTCAGCAATGGAAAGCGATATCACAATTCGGTAAGTTACATGTAATAGTACATATAAATCGGACAAATTTGATGTATTATACATGGCTCTCAAGTAGACCACTAATATGTGAGTATGACTTGCAAAACTCTTGTAAACACTGTATAAAACTCACGCAAGATATAAGTTGCTGTATCGAATTTGTTCGCTTTGGATGCTCTAACGGATGCAGTTTACAGAACTGCTATGTCTGTTCTTGGTGCAGAGCTACGGACTTGCAAATCGTACTGTGTTTCTTTTAACTAACAAATTTTTGAAAAATTACACTTTCGACAGTCACTATAATTTAGCTTTCTCTTTCCAATCCATCCAACTTAAAATCGGCCGATTGGCTATCTCAGAAAAACATTTCTGCGTTTTACAAGTATTGGAATAGGCGGAGTCGGAGTTGGGCCCGAGCTAAAGCTTCCGCCTATAAGTATCGAATATGCTTATAAGATAAATTAACCTCCACATTCTGCGCTACCATACTTTTCTCTTTTGGCGATTTCCTAGCTGTTACATTTTCGAGGCCCTTACGTAAAATTTCCGCGGCTCCGGTTACAACTTATCAGCGGGAATCTACTGTACAGTTGGGAGGGAGCTACAAAAGTGGGCTTCTCCTTACAAAGATACTTATAATGGGAAAGCCAGCTTTCAAGGGTGTCTGCTGCATGCAATTTTGGTTAGAGCAAAGGAAGTCACTGCGCGTACGACGGACTGCAACTGTCTTTTGGACGTCTAATCTGACTGCTGTTGGACACGCATTACTAAAGAGCTCCGGAAGCGTAGGCTAACTCTTGTTTTCAGCCGGCGGAGCTTTTTAGGGTCAGAAATTTTCCAGGAATTCCACGTGTGCAGCACGAAGAAACCGGGACTTCGTGCCATGCAGCGAAGGCTAGGGCTCGCGTCAGCCAATCAGCAACGAGAGCTGGCTGCGTGTTCCACGGAATGGATGAGGTGGAGGACTGGCCCGTTGTGCAATGATAATACTTCCGTGAAGCTTCCATTCAACAGGCGTCGCTCGGAGATTTAATCGCAGGAGGGCAATGGCCGAGTCATTTTCGTTGGGTGGCGCGAGCCATGGCTTTAGCTGCACTGACACAAGGTTGGCGAGTTTCTCCTTTTATACTAAGTCGAAGCTCGCATATACAGATGATCGCCTGCGAGCCGGTGTATCTCGTCAACCCTTGCCTGATGGCAAATGATGCTGCCGATTCGTTGCAGCTTTTTCTGCTTGCTTTCCTATAGTGATAAGGCAAGTTCGTTTTGTCATACGAAGCGATTGATGCTGCGTTCCCTGAAAAAAAGAAAAAAAAGGAAAAAAAAGAAGTCAAGCTAATAGAACGCAATATAAAGCCAAGGCACCGAGGCGGACAGTACGAACGCCAACATTTATGAACTGTCACAGTTGACTACATATGTGGCGTTCCGCTGCCTAGCGCAAGGTCGATGGTTCGACTCGCGTCCGCATTTCAGAGGGGGCTAAATGCTACCTCCCCCCGTGTATTGATATGTGTATTGCTCATTTCTCTGTGCAATCTTTGGTAGCTAGCGCTTGATGCCACTTTGAAATGTCAAACACGATAACCGCATCCTCCTCAGTGCATATTCGATGATAAATTTAGCTTTATTTCTTCTTGAAGTGAAGTGCATCGTAAAATTGGCAGTCTCTTTGTTGGAGTCTCTTGCCGGCGACTCTTGTGCATTGTAGAGAGACGTGCCCTCTTGTTGCTGGGCTTTGTTATGCGCTACTAGGTCACGCAGCAGCCCACGTTGTTTCGTACGCTCGTATAGCATCTGCTTGTTGCATTGTATATATACTTGCTGCTTACGCAGCCAAGCCATCGAGCGGCTGGTGGAAGACCTGATCCAGGAGTCGATGGCGCGCGGCGAGTTCAACAACCTGCCGGGCTCGGGAAAGCCGCTCAAGTTCGCGCCCGAGAACCCCTACGTGGACAGCACCACGCGCAAGCTCAACGAGGTTTGGAACTAACACCGCCTTTATAACGGAGTCTTTCTTTGCCTGTATACCTCCGCCGGGTTTGGTGTGCGTCGGTCGGTCGGTCGGTCGCTGGGCTTCTCGCCTTGGTTACTTATAGTGCGTGGACTCGGCACTCGTACTATAGAGTATCAACGAAAACAGGTACGGGTTATTACAACGTGTCGCTCAGTAAAAATAATTGCGTCCGACGGTGGAGAACCGAAACCGGAGCTCCCAACGTACGCGTCGCTTCGAAGCGCAACAATTTGTTTGCTTATGAAAGTTAGAGCGTGTCAGTTTTAAGTCGCTAAATGTGATATTGCACCGCCTCCGGAAGCGACCCAGGTCGGCGGCAGAAAAAGAAAAATGAAATTATGAGGTTTTACGTGCCAGAACCACGATCTGATCATGAGGCATGCCGTAGTGGGGGACTCCGGAATAATTTGGACCACCTGGGGTTCTTTAACGTGCACCTAAATCTAACTACACGGGTGTTTTTCGCATTTCGCTCCCTACGAAATACGGCCGCCGTGGCCGGGATTCGATCCCGCGACCTCGTAATTAGCAGCCCAACACCATAGCCACTAAGCTACCACGGCGGGTGTCGGCGGCAGAAAGGGGGCGCGCGGCGTTGCGTGTTGTGTAATGCGCAACCCCCTCGTGCGCTTTATCATTTTAGTAAGAAGCTCTATGTGCTTGCCGGTGCATGCCAGATCTCGTCTACGCGCCTGTGAGCGATGTGAGTCGTGGTCTTGGGAGTCTGGCGTCACACTGAGGGTCGCGCTCTTGCCTACGCAACTGGTGCGGTGTTTAGAAAAAAGTAGCTGGCCTACGCTACCGGGGCGTTGCGCAGGGAGACTAAGCGGGCCCTCGCCGTCGTCCGAATGTTTACAATAACGAGAGTTTCTTCCTTGCTGATGAGTATACGAGGTCGGGAGGTTGAACGAAAAAAGGAACAGAGTCTTATTTACACTGGTAGGGCAAACTTACTTACAGGAAAAGTCATCCTCGTACTTGCAGGAGCACGGAGCACAGTACGTATTCACTCCTAGCTATATGCATTGTGCTACACGATCTTAGAGGAGCACGCTAAATCATTCTGGGAGAGCACACACCCTACACGGAGAACCATTCGTATTCCCTATAGATCTGTAGTTCAAAATGACTGTAAGTTTATACCACAGTCTGGTTGGCTAGTTGGTATGGCATTATTTACAATCTAGCGCAAGAGCACACGGACGATGAGAGAAGCAGACGGGACATAGCTCTGTATCCCGTCTGCTGCTTTCGCCCCTCCGTGTGCTTTTGCGCTGTAGCTGCTTAATTCCCTAGATCACTTTCCTTGGGAAACCGGTCATGTCATCACCGGCCAATAGGAATGGCCGAACTGTTCCCAGTATGCCGCCCAGAATGTTGCACCACCCTGCCGGACTTTGCCTCTGATGTTGTACCTTCGCTGTCGCATATGACGCAATGACGAGATAGTCGGGCGGCAGCAGTCGACGCCGGTCTCGCGCTCGGACGTTGGCTCCAGGCACAGTTGGCCGTTAGACCTTTCACAGAATGGGGGCAGTTGCAGACATTTCGAACGGACGTTTACCTCGCTGGTTGACCCTTCAGCATGACCCATGACCCTTGCGTTTTGTCTCGGGCTAATACGCCAAACGTATAACGGCGTTCGCGGGCGGCGGGGGACAACTCATGCGAGTCGGAGAGCGTGCGGGCGCGGACGTCTGCACCGGTCCGATTTAAGAGGAAGCTTTAGCTCGGGCCCAACTCCGACGCGGCCTATTCAAATACAAGTAAAACGCAAAAACGTTTTTTCTGCAATAACGCCTGGACCGATTTTAATGAAATTTGCTGCATTTGAGAGAGAAATATAAATTATAGTGACGTTGGAAGCGGAATTTCAATTAAGAGCCTAAACTCTCCTACAAGAATTTTCAAAAATTCGGAAGTTAAAAATTAGAAGCACGAAGTTCACAAATTAATAGCTCTGCATCAAAAACAGATATCGCAGTTCTGTAAACGGCATCCGTTAGATCATTGAAAGCGGACAAATCTGACATGTCATTTTGTATCTTACGTGAATATGTTACGTTGTGTACAAAGGTTCTAAAAAAAAGCTGTATTTACATATTACTAATTTTTTGAGATTCATGTGTAACATGCCAATATTTTCCGCTCTAGATGTATTATTAGATGCAATTAATTAACAGAATTGTGGTGTCATTTTTTTTTTATTGCGGAGTTACAGAGTTGTAAACTTCATAGTTTCGTGTCGTGAAAATTTTTGAATTATTTTCTATTTTAATTTTAAAAAATTGACGACCTCAATCACAAATTCGAAACCAACAGTCACTAGATTTTAAGTTTTTCTTCTAAATGCAACAAACATCGCGAAATTTGGTGCTGTGGTCAATCAGAAGCGACGTCTGCCAAGGCGTTCAACCAGGAGCGAGCGTGCGCTGGAGCCGGTCCTTCGATGATGCTGAACGCTATTCGGCGCAACTCAGGCATAGGCGCGTAGAACCGAGCAGACTTGCGCCTGCACTCGTACCCAGAGCCTTATAATCCGCCGTGGTTGCTCAGTGGCTGTGGTGTTGGGCTGCTGAGCACAAGGTCGCGGGATCGAATCCCGGCCACGTCGGCCGCATTTCGATGGGGGCGAAATGCTAAAACACCCGTGGTGCTTAGGTTTAGGTGCACGTTAAAGAACACCAGGGGGTCGAAATTTCCGGAGTCCTCCACGACGGCGTGCCTCATAATCAGAAAGTGGTTTTTTGCACGTAAAACCCCATAATTTAATTTAGAGCCTGATACACATAGGCGAAACACACGTTATCGACGAACTTGACGCACAGCCGTGCGTCGTATAGCTTTCGTGACTGCGCTGGACTGAGAGTTGCATCCACGCAACAGCCGCAAAAGACGACGATGCTTCAACTAGGCAAAAAATAATAAAGCGACGAGCACAGTGTGTTACCAAACGGTATAAGCTTCGCTTACTTTGGCAGTCATCTTCTGTAACTTCTGCAAGGCTATTTATTTTTTTCGAACTTAACCGCCCCCCTTCCGCGCCCTCGAACGCCTTCAAAAACATGTGCCGATGCTTTCATCGGCGGCTTTCTTTACCATCGTTGCCATGGTAAAATAGAAATTCATTTTTTTGAAGCTTGAAGAGGAGACAGAGACTAATGGCATTTGCCTGGCAGAGGTTTCTGTCACCGCATTTGCTATAACTCAGCCAGCTGTTCGAACAAATTTGTTGCAATAAAAGAAAGTAAAAAGTACTTCGTACAGCGTGCAAAATAAGAGCGTAACAGTGCATAAATCACTGGTTAGAACACACAACAATGCATTTCCTAAAGCAACATAATAAGCCATAAGCACAACGCCAACATCTCGGATAAAAAAAAAATCATGAGCAATTCCACTCTGCCAAGGTGGTGGACCAGCGAAGCTGCTTAGCACACGACACGGAGGTGACACATAATTTTGAACAAAGGTACGAACTCGCATATTGCCCTGATGGGTGGTCATCGTGACGAAAGGTGCGCACACTCATTTATTGTCTTGATCGGTGGTAAATATTTCACTTGCAACCGCAATCACATTCTTTGATAACGTCATCGATGCACGTACGTCGCAGGGTGTCGGTTGGGCCGGATCGGTGTGGCATCGCAAGGGATATGTCTGCAACACGAAACACGTAAACCTCTACATTTTCGGTACTGACACATCCACATTGAAACCGCCGACAGCGACAACAGGGGTAGTGCCATCGCAGCTAATTCACGCAAAGTGAGTAGCCGCGAACCTAACGGGACTATGAGTCATTGCATCTTTTGCTTACTTACAGGGGTATGAGCCATTGCTCACGGGGGTATGAGCCGTTGCTCACGGGGGTATGAAACATTGACGATGATAATTTTTGTTCACGTAGAACAAAAACGCACGTAACCCTAGCCATGTACGGCTTCGCCGTAAAAAGAACAAAACACACGGCTCGGTATGTGTACATGTGTTTCAGATATTTGCACGTGCGCTTGGCATCCTGCGGGATCGAGAGACGGAGGTTGCTGCACACAGAGTGCGGCGCGGCGCAGCTCAGTTCTCTCGCGCGACATTGTTCAGTTGACAATACCGGCCGTCCGCTGGTCGCGCAGGTGCTGATCACCAACGGCTACGTGCCCGAGTGGGTGATGCTGAGTCGCGAGATCGCCGACGATAAGCGGCGGCTGCGCAGTACGCTGGCCGAGCGCCGGACCCAGCTGGGCGCGTCGCCGCTGTCGGCCGACGAGCAGCGCCTCTGGCAGGAGGCCGTGCGCAGCCTGGGCTCGGCGGCGGCGGAGATCAACCGCAAGATCGACAAGTTCAACATGGTCGTTCCTATGCTTAGCAAACAGCAGGTGAGCTTCGGTGCGCCGTATATTGTATAGGACTTGCTGGCAGGATGTACGAGAACGAGACATGTACGCGCACATAAATACATTTGTAGGTCATGGCCATGTACGTGCACGTACGTGACGATGGGAAACCTGTAATGACGAACAATGGCCGGTGTTCTAGGATTCAGAGCCAACCTTTCGCGTCAAGAGGACATCTCTTCGTCAGCGCGTTTGGACAGCGTTTCGCGAAAGGGGGGGGGGGGGGGGGGGCAGGCAGGGGAGGGGTTCGTCGATTTCGACTTTGTGAGTACATAAATGCCTCGTATATACTGGCAAAAATGCTTTTTGCGGTTATATAATTGTTCGTTAGAGCAAATGCCAGCCAATCGTGATGCTGGACGTGTTACATTTGCCAAAGCAGCCTGGCCAACGGAAAAAGCACTTATACGAAAAATAAGTTCTGCGATTTGGGGCCCAGCTTCTTTCAAGGTTCCTCGTTTGCCAGCACTCGTCGCTGCCGCGTGGCAATACCGGTCCCGTACTTCGTTCCAAAGCGCCGTCTTACGCGCGCTTTTTTCTTTCTCTATTTCAGCTGCACTTCTCGCTGGCATCGGAGAGCGAGAAGATCCTAACAACCGCCGTTCCACGGCAAACATCTGGAGAAACGGCGCAGGCTCCCAAAGTGAAGAGAAGTAGCGACGATGAAGGTTTCCTTTCTCTTATCTTTGGTGCAATAACAAAATGGTAGCGCGTATTGTTTTCAACCAGGACCACGAGTGCTGCCTGTCTCTTCTCTTCTTTGTTTTTTTTTCGCGCCTTCTCGTGCAGACCCTTTGCAGGTGGCTCGATGGCTATGCAGCTTTCCGAGGCTTAGCACGATGTCGCGGGTTCGAATCCCGGCCACGGCCACCACATTTTATTCGTAGATTTAGGTGCACGTATACGTTACGGATGGCCTGGTGGTCGAGATAACTTCGGAGCGTCGTAACTACGGCGTCTTCCACACCTCGGGCGTTGATGCCTTGTTGATCAAGCTTATCAGACTCGGTAAGAGTAAAACGCGGCGCTTGCATTCGGTAAAATTTTACTAGCAGCCAAGCAAGCAACATTGATTTAGCAGCGCATGCAGCGCCATCTCATCAGCGAAAAAAAAATCAAATTGGAGCAAAAAAAAAAGGTTCAGCTGGAGTTAACAAATAGAGAACGAGGGTAGGGGTGTATAGTGTGTGTGAGTGGTTTTAAAGGGGAAAAGGAAGAGATAAGTACAGCGCTGTTACTGCCTCTCGTGCGAGGGCACCTCCACGGCGCTGTACGGGTGAGGGGAAAGGGATAAAAAAGGGTAGCGGAGAAAACAGGGTATAGAAGGGGTGTATAGTGGGGGGAGAGTTTGCTCATTGCACGCCTAATTTCGACAGCGCGTGAATTTTCTGTGCCACATATTTACTGCATAACAGAAAAAAAATTAATTGTAGGGTTCTTTGTGCTAGTTAAGACCGCGATCTGATTATGAGACGCGTCGTAGTGGGGAAAACTCCGGGTCAATTTTTTTTTACCACCCGGGTTTCTTTAACGTGCACCAAAGATGCACGGTGCACGAGCATCCTTGCGCCACCCCCCTCCTCCCTCCTCCTCCCCATCCTCCTCCTCCCCCCCCCCCCCCCGACGGCGTCCCTCGCAATCATATTGTGGTTTTGGCAAGCAAAAAAGCCCAGAATATCAATGAATGCTTATAAAAACGAGAGTGGGAAAAACAAGCACAAGTGGTCGACGTTAGTCGACGCTTGCTTGCAGCATCAGTTTTAATTCCACATAGCGCGTTACGTAGCTTGCGATAAAAAAAAAGTGAAGAAAAAAAATAAAGACAGCTACACGAAGAAAATAAAAAAAATGCTGTGGAAAGAGTTCAACATTATGAGCTGTCGGCCCTGATGCATCGGGAGCGCTTCCGTGATGTGGCTATATGACATTCTTCGTCAACCGCGCTGCACGTGCATTGTTCAGGTAAGTCAGAGGCGGCACCTGGCGGTGAACCGGCTTGCTTTCGTGGCACGGCGCCTAGCCATAGCCTCAGAGCTCCGCGTTGTCTCAGTCAGAGTCGGGAACGTCTATGGACACTCGTTCTGAAAAGAGCCGCACTGAATGAAATATGGCTTCCAGGTCATTTTAGGCGATCAAAGCAGAAAGCTGGGCTAGTTGGTGTATCATCATTCTTCAAAAGACTAGCGCAATAAGCAGGGACAAAGACAGAGAAAACGACAGGACGACGACAGGACGTCCTGTCGTTTTCTCTGTCTTTGTCCCTGCTTATTGCGCTAGTCTTTTGAAGAATCATTTTAGGCAATTGCCCTTACGAAAACGAAGTTAGAAACATAACAAAAAAGCTTTTTTTTTGTGTACGTTAGAGGAGTGTCTTTGCCGGATCAGTGTTGTTTCAAAATTTTGTGGCTTTGAAATGGAAAGCGCGGTTGGCGTCCCGTTCACACCGAAGGCGTGATCATGGGAATGCGCATGTCCATGCGTATCGCTAACGTTTGCTCAGCGTCAATGAGTATAAAGCGCTACATCATTCATGCTACTGCGATGCTATGTTATCTTAAAGCTATCAACCGCGCCCGGAACAGTGTGTACTAGAAGACACATGGTACGTAAGAAAAGAAGAGAAGGAAGCGAAGTGAGGGGAAAAGAGACACACAGGTATGGCACATACTGTACTGTAGCCGCACGTTCTTTGTCTCGGAAAGTTTTAGCAACAGGTACACGCGCTGACGTTGACAAATACCAAAATACTGGACGACATGCCTAAATCGTTCTTACTAGAAAAAAAAGAGAAGGAAAAAAAAAGAAGAGAAAAGAAATACATCAAACTTCCTAGAAGAGATGAAATCGCAGAAGTCGCATCAACATTAGTTAACAAGTTGACAAGAAGCAGCTATTCCAATAACGTATCCGTGGTCACGTGCGTCACGAGATGTCGCCGCGAACTTCCACATTTACGGTGACGCGCACACCATAGCCTCTCCGTTAGCAACTGTGCCAGGCATAACTGCTTCGTTCGACTATTCGATTTATCGCACACAACAACAACACATTCCGTCGCGAACGAAAGGCGCACCGCGATGCTCACTTTTGCGCCGCTCGACCTGTTCGAGCAGGGCGATGGAGATGAAGCCCGCCACCATGCAGACGACCAGGATGGCCGTGGCCACGACGAAGAGCAGCAGCGACTGGCGCGAAGAAGAGCCGCCGTCTTCGTCGTCTTCGTGGACCTCGTCCCCGCCGCTGCGAGCTGCTGCGTCGTCGCGCTCGTCCTCTCCGTAGTCGCCGCCGGCACGACGCTGCCGCTGCTGCTGCAGGCGGCGTTCGCTCCTCCTGCGAGCGCTTCTCTGTCAAGCACGACGCGTAGATCCTCGCGATATGTACGTGCGTTGCGAAGCGCGCCGAAGGCAACGATTGATTGAAAACTTTATTGGTCCACCGAGCTGGGGTGCCCGCCTCTTAATCTACACGTAGGTAGGGGGAGAGGACGAAGCAGTCCCCGCATGTTGAGGACGGTGAGTCTTCACGGCCTCAACGGCCAGGCGGATGGCTCGACGCTGGTCGTTTGCGCGTTCTTTTTTTGGAAACGTGCAAATCGATGTGATGATGACGACGAAGAGGAAGTATAAACGTTAGCTCTTTGGCCTGTTGATACACTTGAATTAGGAAGGAAAAGCGCCAAGACGATCACGAGAGGAAGTACGACACAGGACAAGCGCCGCGTGCGAGTTTGTCCTGTGCGCGAGTTTGAATTTGTCTCGTCGAGGGCAGGGGTTTCGAGCGCGCTGATGTGGAGTCAGTAGTAAAGCGGCTGAGTAGAGCACTGGCTTCGGCTAGTCGAGGTTGTGCAGGTAAATAGTCGCAATTTCGTTCGAAAGGCGAATCATTGATTGCGAAGATCAAATCATTAGACAGCTAGGTATACGAAGTAAGGTTATCGGCCGTATATGAACTGCTGCAAACTTTCGCTTACTGACTTAAACTAACAAGCACGATGTCGCGCGCACGGGCAAACGAGAACACATCTCGCTCGATGACGACGCACACCCGCCGTCAGAACGTTCTCGCGAAGAAGAACGGCAGCGGCGGCGAGCCCCCCGAATGCCCCTTCGTGCTGCCATCTCGCTTCAGTGCGAACTTATCTTAGTGCGAACTTAACTTAATGCGATCTTATCTTAACTGCCAGTATCATGTTAATTAACTGTGATGTGAAAACTTGCATTTTTGTTTCTAAACTCAGATTCTTTCTTATATTACCATCCTTGGGCAATTGTTTTCGTTTTTCTTCCTTTTTTCAATTAACTGTTCTGCCTAAATGCGTATTCATATACATGTCTACTGTATCGCCCAACTGCCACGCTCTCAAATGAGAGTAGCAGTAAATAAAATAAAATAAACAAGGAGCGCGAGAACGCAGCGCACACGAGGCCATCTCGGATAGGCTATAGCCTTCGAACCCACGGCAGATTACCTCCGAGATATGACGCTCGCGGCCGCGCTCAGCCGCTCCATGCTCAGCCGCGGCCGGGGTGGAAGTAGAGACGCACGCTATACTCTGCCCCCCTTCTCGACCCCTCCCCCCACCTTCATTTCTCCTAGGGCGCCTCCTCTCCCCGCCTTCCTTGCTTGCGCGCGCGAGAAGACGCTGCCGTACCAAGCCACCGTCCTTCTAGGATCACCCTCGCATGCACATGCTTTCCACCGCACGTACAGCGTATACGGCACACGGGTGCGATCTTATCGCACTTCGACTTTATACTGAACCTCACGGCGGCGACGACGGTGGGAATTCGCCCGGAGTGTTTATATAATTGCTATCGCAGTACAAGACGCTGAAATTTGAGAGGACGACACAAATTTCACATTTGGAAACATATGGTGCGCTGTTTTCAGTATATATATATATATATATATATATATATATATATATATATATATATATATATATATATATATATATATATATATATATATATATATATAATCAGGGTTTGACGTGCCAAAACAACGATCTGATAATGCGGCACGACATATATATATGGGGGGGAGTGGGTGGATGGATAGATGCAAAACTTTAATGAAAGTTCTGAGGTAAGCGACTCAGCGCGTTGCGGGCCGCTCCCATGCTGGTACAGTCAGGCCATGCCCGACCACCGCATCGTGGGCCCTCTGGACAGACCATAATTGCGCCCCGGCATTGGGGCTCTTGATAGCGGAGCGCCGCTTGTCCTCATTGATTTGTTCTGCCTCGCAACGAGGGGCAACGCCAGAGCATGTGGTCTAGGCTAGCGAAGTCATTGCAGTGCCTGCAAGAACTACTGGCATAGGTGTCGGGATAAAGCTTGTGGAATAAAGCCAGGCTGGGATACGAGCCTGTTTGCTGAGGGTCAATGCCTACGCTCTATTTAACTTCTTGTGAGGAAGGGGAAAGTCTCTCCTGCCGAGATAAAAGTGCTGCGTAATTTCATTGTATGTGGTCGGTTGATCTCTGTTCTCGACCACTGCGGGCCGGCGGAGTTCTCCATGCTAGCGGAAACCGAGACGTCGCGCCTTAAAGTGGGCCAGCTCGTTGAGGTTTGAGGCTTGTGGGGGAATCTGAAATAATTTGGACTTTCAACGTGTGAGCCTAAATCTAAGTGCACAAGCGTTCTCGCATTTCGTTCCAGTCGACATGTGGCCACAGCGGCCGGTATTGAACCCGCGACCTCGAGCTCCAGCAGCGCAGCGCAATAGGCACTAAGCTACCGCGGCGGGTCCCCCAGGCTGTAGGAGCCATCGAGCGAAGACGGGTCACCTTGTTGAAACGCTGTCTGACGCTTGCCTCGTTCGCCCGCCCTTGATCACGGTTGCAGGGTTTGTAGACTGTTCAGTAGTGTGACGTTTCTGGTGGAAACCATTAGACCCTAGCATACTAGCGGAGCTAGGTCACTGGTGTAGGCTGCCGTCCTTGAAAACTAAAGACTGCCGCGCCCACTTCCTTGCCACCGCTCCCACGAACAAAAACTACAAGACGCGATGATCGTGCATCGTGAAACTGTACACTGCAGAAAGCTCGTCAACTGGGCGAGTGGATGTAATGTGTCATAGCGAAAAGGAGCACGAACGGGACAGGAACATGTTTCCCTGTGTCACCGCCCTGTTCGCGTTCTTTTTCTTTTTTCGCTGTCAGCTGCACGCGATGAACAAAGAATGCAGCGAGGAGGTACGTACTTACTCTTGTCGCCTGGTGCTTCGAAGTTCCCTCTGCTCGTACTCCGCGCCGTGCACCCGCGTCAGCGTGCTCACGGTGACCGTCCGCACTTGCTCCACGGTCGTCGGCGCGAGCATGACCACGCCGTCGTCGTCGACGACGATATCGCCCTGCAGCGCTTCGCTGGCCCATGCCGGCGGCGGCTCGGCGGCTGCCTCCTCTGGTGCGGCCGCGCTCTCTTGCTCGGGAGGCGCATCGGGGCTAGCAGAGGGGCTGCTCCTGCTGCAGTGGCGGGTGAAGACCTCGCTGTATATAGACCAGCTAAGCAGGCACCAGACCAGATGTAGAGGCAAGTTACACAGGCCGACATCTTCACTTTTCTCCCATTAAGGTATCTCTCTCTGTGGCTTATGGCCAGTGGCGTAGCAACAGGGGGGGCCGGGGCCAGCGGGGGGGCGTCATATACGTCTGAAGACACCCGGAACTTGTTATCCTCGCGTTCCTCGACTACACCCGGGGGGGGGGGGGGGGAGGAGTGGTGACAGAAGACCTATGGGCCCCGGGTGCCAGAGGACCTAGCTACGCCACTGCTTATGGCCCACTTTTCGCCGTCAACTGTGTTCTGACTGTTTACGAAGAGCCATTTGGAAGTATATAAACCAAGGATAGACCTATAGAGAAGTAAAGTTGTTAATAACTGCTGCCGTTAGAAGATATTTATTTTTACTTATTTGCTGATACTGTATACTGTAGAACTGCTGGGCATATTTTGCGCGTGTACAAAATGAAAGGCTTACGGGAAAGCAGAGGAGCCTACAAGAGGTCTGTGAAATATCAATAGTCCTTTTACATAGAGGCTACAAAGCACCCGTATCTGTGTGTGGGTGCGTAAAGTACAGGTGTACCCGCTGTACCCCATGACAGTTGACCATTATTCCAGAAATGCCAAGGTTTATTACACATGTTCGTGGAGCGTTTAAAACGTTTCGTTTCTCGGTTTCAATAGTGTAACATCACCACGCGGTTCAGCACCGCTGGAAGGGCGGGGCCTGCGTGACCGACGTTCCGGCCCCGGAATTAACGCACTGTTTCGTGTCCCCTCGTTAATGCGATTCATGTTCACATCTCGCAAAGAAACAAGAAAAAGAAAACCACGCAGTTATTCCTAAAGCTTCAACCCTGTCGCGGCTGCACGATAGCCAACAGAAGCAGCGCCTGGGCGCGAACAGTCGCAGCGAGCGGGAGCGTCGTACCTCATGTCGCCGCGACATGTTGCCGTCCGGCCGGCTGGCCTCAGCGACCGTCGCCGAGACAACGGCGGGGCTCAGGAACATGGGCCACAGCCGAGGCCCTCGCTACGGCGGCGGCGAAAGCAACGGCTCTTCTTCGTTCTCCTCTTTTGCGAAGAACTGAAATTTGGGGTAGATTCATCGTGGTGGTGGTGATGATGATGATGATGATGATGATGATGATGATGATGATGATGGCAACTTTATTGTACCGCCGGATAAGGAGGCCCCTACTCCCCGTGCCCGGCACACAGGCCTTGGGGACGGGGGCCGGAACCTCCGCGTTTAGAAGCAAGCAAAGAGGTCTTGACTCTTCGCGGCTTCTTCCGCCAGGCGGATGGCGTGTTGCTGTGGAGTAGGGTCCTCGCTCCGCAGCAGGGCTTCCCAGGCCTCTCTACAATTTATGTTTGCTTTAGCCCCTGGTGAGCTAGCGCATTCCCAGATTATGTGATCGAGGGTCCCTCTCGCCCCACAGTGTTTGCACTTATCGGTTTCTCTGTCATGCATAACATGGTATGCCCAGACCGGGGTGGTGATGATGACGTCATTGATTGGTTTGGCGCATACCCACTCACGGGGATTTACCAAGGGCCGGGGAGAGAGAGAGAGAGAGAAAACGTTTATTGTCAAGTGAGTGGATTTTTCTTTCCCAGCGGTGTGGCCTAGCGTGGCGTCTGCTTTGCCGCGACGCTATCAGCCCATTCCGCCAACCGTATCTGGTCTTGCGGGTTGGAAGTTTTCGTCTTTTTCTCCCACTCGTCATGTGAGGGAGCTCGCAGGCTTTGCTTATGTGCTCAGGAAATCAATTTAAAGATCTATAATTTTGTCGCATAAATTGAAGCGAGGAAAATTCATAACGACCCGCCGTGGTTGCTCAGTGGTTATGGTGTTGGGCTGCTGAGCACGAGGTCGCGGGATCGAATCCCGGCCACGGCGGCCGCATTTCGATGGGGGCGAAATGCGAAAACACCCGTGTGCTTAGATTTAGGTGCACGTTAAAGAACCCCAGGCGGTCAAAATTTCCGGAGTCCTCCACTACGGCGTGCCTCATAATCAGAAAGTGGTTTTGGCACGTAAAACCCCAAATATTATTATTATTAAAATTCATAACGGTTCAGTATAGACTGTCATTCAATCAAGAGAAAAAAAAGTTATGCATAATATAAATAAGGCTACAAAGGAGGAATGAAAAGAATAATACGGCCACCAATGAAATCGGTTTAATCTAATAATAAATTTTTCTAAGGCGATGAACACATTCCTGTGTGAGTGTCCAAGCATAGACGCTCCGAAAGACAGCAGTCCCGGAGTGTTCAACGAGTTACAAAAATGGCACAATGGGGATATTGCCAGACCAGATCGGTGCATCTAAAAATTTAGAGATGGGACTCGACAACGTAGTCTCGTTAATGTGGTACATATCTCTTTTCCCGAAAGAGTAAGATGATTTACGCGCGAATTCTTCTGGAAGCACGTCACATATCCTCGAAAAAAAAAAAAGAAGAAAGAACTGCACATGTATGCGCCCGTTGCTATTCGGTCGCGTTGTCCGCCGTGGAGATAGCTCCTTAGCCGATAATGATAGCTCCTTGGAAAGCACGTGATTAGCGTCGCGTGGGTGTTGGTGGTGGTGCTGTTGTTATAGGCGGTTTTAAAAGCCTCGAAAGCGAGGCCGGCAATCGCCCCACCCGTATAGCGCTTCTTTCTGGATGTACAGGGTGCCTAACGTAACTTGAGCCACGAGGTCGCGGGATCGAATCCCGTCCACGGCGGCCGCATTTCCATGGGGGCGAACTGTGAAAACACCCGTGTGCTTAGATCTAGGTGCACGTTAAAAAACCCCAGGTGGTCGAAATTTTCGAAGTCCTCCATTACGGCGTGCCTCATAATCAGAAAGTGGTTTTGGCACGTAATACCCCATAATTTAATTTTTTTAGCGTAACTTGAGCCAAACTTTAAAAATATGCAAATGCCACGTATCTAGGCGGACCCATGGTAATGTTGTTTGCCGTCGCTTGGAGATACTCTGATTAATTTTTTTTGCATTCCGCGTAATCACATAATTAGTCTTAGTTAATCAACTTCTCAATTATTACAATTAGATGAAAAGTTTCAATGAGCGAATAGTAGAGCAACATGAAAAATTCTCTATACAGCTTTCTGTTGCTCAATACGTGCTGCATAAAAGCGTTTTTTCCGAGCGTGAAGGAAGCCTGCAATTTGGAAGTTCCCAATTACAGATAGACGTTCTAAAGAGTGCTGAAATAAGAGTGGAAATAAAGAAAAGCTACGTAAGACGCTTAATTAGCGAGAATAAAATTAAGTCTAGCAGGGTAATTCAGGTTTCTTATTCAGATTTATTTCAGTAGATAACATTTGATATTTACGAAGTTCACATACAGTAGGAGGTCAAATGTTTCAAACCTTAACTGTATTTAGATATGTGCCGTACATCCCTGTGAATACGCCTCTCACCAGCATTTTTCTCTCGACAAGCATCATGCATCACCTTCGTCCTCGTGACGCGGACAGCTAACAGCTAACAGCTACAGCTAACAGCTACAGCTAACAGCTACAGCTAACAGCTACAGCTAACAGCTACATGCGACCAGGCTGCGCTCGTGTCACTACAGCTACCTTGCTAACTCAAGCGAGCTTCGCGCGTCATTTGAATGCCCGCATAGCGTTGGACGTGGTTCATTCTGTGTGTGCGTGTGTTTTTACAGCAAAGCTGCATTCATCGTAATGCATGTAACATAGCGTAGCAAGCACGAGGGACAAGTCGAGACAGGAAGCGCGCTAACTTTCAACAAAGATTTTATTGCGGATGCTGAGCCTATATATCCACCAATCCGAATCCGCAGAGAAGACGAAGGTACACGGCCACGTACGAATAATGTCAAGAATTCAAAGCTCTTTCTTCGATAAATTCACTGACGGCTACATGACCCGATCATCTCCTGCCCGGGGAATATCGGTGGCTTCTGCGATTCCCCTGTTAAAGTTCTTGCGATGGTGATGCACGACAACAGCCTGATCAAAAAGATAACGGCAAGGTGGCTGCGTGTCACATTTTTTTTTTTTACAGTGGGCTGCTAGTTCGCCACGCGTAGCAATATTGCTGACTTTTTACGGCGAAGCTGTTTATGCGGACCCTGTGCCGTTGTCGGACTTCGCTATAAAGAGGCCACGTGACCTAGCGAGAGAGGAAAAGAAGAGCTCAACAGGAGGAAAGGGGTTGATGTGACCCTTTCCCCCTGTGAGAATGCTATATTATACGCTATTCTTATACGGTTGTCACACGGTGCGTTTCCGGCGATCGAGCCAGATCGGCATCGAATTTGTCGAAGATCGATTCCCCCCCTGCCGCGTAAGAAACAAATGCTATGCTGGTGGTTTGCGGCCAACGAACAGTGCCCAGCGAGTGAAATGCCATACTAGGAGCGCGTGGCTGCCGGCACATCTTGAGGCAGCGAGAAGTGCCGTCAGCAACGTCAGTCGTCAAAACGACTGCAGAGCCCGCATCTACAGTGGTAGGCCCAATTGCGCCCTTTATACGCAGCTTAGGATAAGTGGTTCCGCTCATTCCATCCCAGCTACAACTGCGAGAAGACCACGAATAGTGCGTACTTCTGAGGAAGAAGCTGCTTGATGATGATGATGATGATGATGATGTCCTTGATGAGTTTGGCGCTTGCCCACTCGCGGGGATTGGCCAAGAGTCGGGCAGACTTTGCTTATGTGTTCAGAAAATGGAGGTAAAAATGTAAATTTTGTTACGTGAATTTAGGCGAGGGAAAATCGAAACGGTTCAGTAGATTGTCATGCTACGTAGAGGAAAAAAAATAATTATCTATAATATATCAAATGAGGCAATAGAGGAGGAATGACTAGAATAATACGGTCATCAATGAAATCGGTTTGATTCAATAATAGATTTTTCTAAGGCGACGCACACATTCCTGTGTGAGTGCCCAAGCACAGACGCTCCGAAAGACAGTAGTACCGGAGTGTTCAATGGCAGGCCACGCTGTCGCACTGTAATTTCTAATGTCATTTTCCTCATGGAGAAGAAACGCCGGAATTCCAGTAGGTAGTGCTCAATCGTCTCTAATGCATCGCAAAAATGGCACAATGGGGATATTGCCAGACCAGATCGGTGCATGTAAAAATTTAGAGATGGGACTCGACAACGTAGTCTCGTTAATGTAACTTCCGTTTGTCTTGCTCTGCTTACCGCAAGCGTCAGTGAGAGTTGGCTCGTGAACGGGCTCGTCGTCGTCGTCAGGCCGACCCCGAGCCGTGCGCCAGAGATGCCGAGTTTAAGCGGCAGCGCCGGGAGGCCGAACCCGAAGTGCGTCATGTAAGTCACCGCCCAGACAAAAACCTCAGACGCAAAGTAAAAAAAAAATTGAGACTACCGCAAAAAAAGAAAAGAAACACTACTAAAGCATGCTCACTATGCGAAACACGCAAAAGCGAAAACGAGGTGAAAGAACGGCGACACAAAAGATTTACCATATAAGCTGCTTGCGTAGTTTGAATTGCATGGCGTAGCACTCGGTGTAACTAACACAGCTTCGCTGTTCGCCCATCTTCACGTACTGGAAGGGGCGGTGACTTCTTTTTGTTGTTATCCTGCAGACGCACATTCAAGTACCTGTCGGTCTTATCAATGTGTGGCGTCTTTCACAAGTGAGTGGAATTCTGTAAACAACTCCCGTTTCGCAGGTGACGTAGGCATCATAGTGCCTGTTGGTACAGTCTGGTTTGCGCATTCTCGTAGGGCAGCACAGTTGCACAAACTCAAAGGCATATTTGGCGCCGTGAACAGCACTTTTTTTTTTTTTTTAATGCGAGGATAAATGCCTCAGGGCATACAAGGGTATGGGATGCGGGTGAACAAGGATGATTAAATGAATGAAAATAGATTTGCTGACCTAATGAAGTCCAAGAGGGATCGATAATGCGGTCCCTGCGTCCAAGCATTGTAATGGCTCAGATTATGCGGCGAGAGTCCCGCTGCTGCGAGGTGCCGGAGCCTCGTCGGTTTCAGAGCAGGGCAAACCCACAGCAGGTGGTGGATGTCGGCTTCAACGTTTGGCGACTTGCAGAGTGGGCACTCAGGACGAGGATATAGCGGGCGAAAGTGCGGCCACTTCCCAGTCACGGCAGGAGTGAGGGCAACCCCGACCCGGATCCTCCGAAGCGCAACCTCCTCTGCACGGGTAAGACCGCGGGGAAGGTTTACCGCACACGGAGGTATGAGAGCACGTGTGCGTGCGTGTATGGAGGTATGTGAGCACGTGTGAACAGCACTTCGACGCCGGAACGTTGTCCTACCTTTTAGAGATTCTGAGAAACCTTATGCACGTAAGGAATCACTGCTACCTTCCTCTGCACTGCTACCTTATCTTTGTATCTTCCTTCTTTTCTCTCTCTCCTGTTTTCCGCTCTCTGTTCGACACTCTTGCGCTATTAAGCCTTACTTCTGCGATGCACCGATGGAATCGTCGCATCAGTCCATGGTCGAAAGCCTTCAAAGGCAGGCGGCACGCTTGGAGGCGGCACGCTTGGAGGCGGCTGGGTATCCGAGCCACGCTATATTCTCCGTTGCCGCAGGCCGGCATCGCAGAAGGAAGAGCTCAAGAAATGCCACTTAGCTGGACAGAACAAAGGTAATGTTGTTTGCCGTCGCTTGGAGGCGAGAAAATTGTAGAGCGACGCGAAAAACTCCCGACACAGCTTTTTGTTCCTCAATAGGTGCAACATAAGTGTTTTTTTCTGAGCGGGGAAAGAAGCCCGCGAATACACGCAAGGTGCCTCGAGCGGCCAGTCGCGGCCAATGCTTCATTAATGGTACGGATGTTTGTTTTGAGCTTGTCCTTTTTCGAAACGTATGCTGTTCTGTGTGTTGTGTGGGTGATTTCAATAAAACGGAGGTATGAGTCATTGCTGACTATGGTATTTCCTGTACCGCATGACTAGAAGCTGCGTTTATTCAGGCATAAGTCATTGCAACTTGCCACTTAAGGCTTTAGCCTTAAAGAAGGTGAGCCATGGACCGATCCCGGAGAGAAAGGAGGCTTCAAGCACTCCGCCAATAATAATAATAATAATAATAATAATAATAATAATAATAATAATAATAATAATAATAATAATAATAATAATAATAATAATAATAAATGAAATAAATTAATCAAGATGCATCCTAACAAGTCGAAGGGTATATTCGAATCGTTTTTCAACAGCATATGGACTCACGAGTAGGACGCATTGCCATATACGCAAATGAAAGACACAATTGTCACATCCACTGTGCATATATCTCCAGACGCACCGTATGGAATATGGAGAAGTTCATGACAATTCACTATGCATGGGTTAGACGTAATGACACTTCTCTTGTCATCATCGTTCGAGACTTCAATGACAACATTTCAAAACAAGACAAGAAACGGTTCAGTCAGTATTCGCTAGAAGAATTTGGTTCGTAGGGCCACACCCGTACAAGGCACTCAGCTATATACGCAACAACGGTCGTATAAGATTTAGCTTTGGCTGAGATTCTGTCTAGCGTTGTAGCCGAACCAAATAGTGTATATCACGGTAACCACAAATCTGTCGTCACTACCATTACCAAATGACCAAAATGAATGCATCCACCCAGGCTGCCCTTGTCTAACCACGGGTGATGCGCTACACCTTCGCTGGTCTTCGTTATTCAGAGAGTGAAATGGCCCCTCAAATTTTGGAGAAAGCGGGGCAGAAACAAAGTAGTCGCTTGATTATTTCGGCCAAGCCGCACGTCGAGCAGGCCGCGGATGGAGCCAGGCCTTTGCTGCACCTCCGGGATGGCATCCGGGAGCATCTGATCCGGAGCCGCAGCAGGACAGACCGCTCCTGCCTTGTGAGGCCGGCATCAGGAAGGGGACATGGGGGTCGACCTTTGGTGATGCACCGATCCGAGTGCCGGTATTTGGTAGCATATACACTAACTCTATGCCTTGCATGTATAGTCGAAGGCCGTTACAGTGGTTTTGACGTGTACAGTGGCGTTGTCTGCTGCCTTTGCGAGACCGTCAGCCTCCTCGTTGCCCTGGACGCCGCGTGAGGGGAGCCACTGCAGCGACACCTTCAGGCATTGCCACGTTACTGTTGAGAGACTGTCATAAAGGTGGCAAGCGTGATGATTTTCTTGTATCGAGCACGCCACCGGTTTGGAAGGACAACCGGTACAGAAAAGAAATCGTGGGAAAAAAAATGTGGGTGTCTATGCTTTTCTGAAACAAAACACCGTTTACAATATACTCCTATTATTTCACATATGTTCTCTAGAACAATAGAGTAGTCATGATTAAGTAAAAAGAAACATGGTTAACAATAAACTTGTTAGGAATACTACTTAGGCTTAACAATTCTCACAAGTGCTAAAGAAAAATATTTACCGAAATTGAGAATATAACTTGGAGCACGTGAGGAGGCTCGTTGTTATGGCTTCAAAGCAGTGGTGCGGTTACGAAATGGCTCCGAAGCAGTGGAGGCTACAGTATGCGTCACTTTTGTGCACACTGTAAACATTGAATATTTTATAAGGTACCTGGTCGCGAAGCTTCCATAGGAGCCCATATGTTCAAAATATGCCAGTTCATCGGCGGTTCATGGGGTTTAGCGCCATCTGTATGTGGTGGGAACACTTCCGGCGGAAGAAAAAATAATGTGAAGCCATATCCGTTATAATCCAAAGTAACGTGATTTTGTCTTCGAAGGCGCGAAATTTGTTTTGTTGGTCTGCCTTTCGAGCTATATATTCAAGTGCCCTGCCAATCGACTTGATGGGCGTTTCGAGCTTTCAGCGCGGGAAGCGATGCAGGAAAAGGCCAGCCGTACGGTTGTCGAAATCAAACCCCTGCACAGAACACACTTTCTTTGGAGGCCGACAAAAGCTTTAGGTGTAGAGCACTGATCCTATCGTCGGATGCCAAGCCCGCCGGCCAGCGCAGTCGCACGAAAACAACCAATTAATTAGTCTGGCGGTCGTAACTCCCTACTTTTGACTGAACAGGTTAAGAAGCGATGAAGCTACCCGCGCCACCGAATTCAGACAAACTTCGACAAGCACAAAAAGCGCAACCTATGAGGTGGGCCTATTTCAACAGGTGAAGTTTACGAGCGCGCCTTTCTGTACATTTCAAGAGCTGCATTTCATTGCGAATGATAGTGGCGTCAACGCCCCCTGTAACAATGGGCTCTGAAAAGAAATGTATTTATTAATAGTAATAAATTCAATAAACTTGTATTTTCTTAACTCCTCACGCATATATAAGATGGGCCAGGAATTTTATTTTCGTTGAATGAATCTAACTATGTCTCGCTTTAATGTAAAAAGAAAAAAAAACGCTTTTTTTCTTTTTCAATGTTTGTTCTCTCCAAACATAGTCGCGCTTCAATCGCTGCTCCCATAACGCCCCTTGCTGATGTCGGTGACACTTTGTACTGAACCGCTTTTCGCCCGAAGCTTCGCGACCTATTTGGATCGACCTTGCATTTTATACATGTGGCAATTAGTTGATGTGTGACTGTGACTTTCCGTGGATCTATGTGGTTATCTGTTAGCGAGTGAGGACTCGGATACTACTTTGAAAACGTGCTGTGTGTGCAATGATTCGTTTTTTGTATATGTTATCGTCCTGGGGCGCTATTCTGGACACGCATGGCGGCTGCACGTCCGCCATTATCCGCCATGTTTACTCTCTGATTGGCAGTCGAGAGGTCACGTGTTTTGAAATTTGTGTCGGGAAGCGGAAGTATTGCAAAATGCAATTTCGCGTTTTCATCAAGATGACGAAACGTGACGTGGAGCTGCAAATGTTATGGACTAATACATTTTTTTGGTCCTTGGCAGATATATTGTGATGTTAGCGCTTCAAAAAGAATGTGAGCGGTAGCGTGCAGAAGCCAGTGCAATGCATCTGCAATTGCGCGAATATGTGGTGGCGATTCAAGATACGCGCCATGCCAGCTTGCTGATTGGCTGAAGGAATATCTCATGAGGAGCGTCACAGGAAGGGCTGTTTCGTAAACGTCATTTTGACGATGCGTGACGTTGCGCTGGGCCGCCATTGCTGAGATTTTCCGCCATAATTTTTGCTGCGACGAGCCGCGCGAATTATGCTAATGGGCAGCCATATGCAATGGCAGCTGAGAGGAATGCGTATCGCCACATTTTCCCCGTCGTTTGGCACCACGAAAATCTTTTGTTCATAACGCATGCTCATAGTATTTGCATCGCTCTCGGGTGGTGTTGGCATTTGTGTTTGGAGCCATCATTTTTTAAAAGAACGCGTTTATACGAAATAATATTGGTTGAACATAGCAAACTTTCGGCAATGTTGTCCACTTTTCACTGCTGCATTTGTATTGTAATCAAGATTAATGCCTTTTCGCACAATAAAAAGTTATGACAACGGCCTCTTTCTAATTTACAAAAAGAAATGTACGCAAGGCGGCGCCTTGAAGTTTCTTCCGTCGGTGCGAGTAACTAGCGAAATGAACAAGAGATGGCAGCGCCGGCGCTTGCGTCGCTCTAGTGGATATCTCTGCCGTGCGCAACGCTGTCGATGATATTCGGCCGTTTCTCAGCCAGCCGAGTCGGGCTGAGTCACTTGCGTTTCACGAAATAGCGATAACGTGACCTAGAACGTGCGCGCATTACCACTGGTAGGTCGCGTATGTTGTCTCAAGCAAGAAAACAAGCGCGTTGGCTCCAACATGCGATGACTCATTCCATTTTCCAGGGACACGCATCCTAGCTATTGAAGCAGACGATGGCTTGTACTGAAGCTGAAGTAATTACAACTACAACTGAGTTCATGTTTTGCGAACATGAGGGGAACAATCGGCCAAGTTCCTGTGCGACCGTATATGCGTGTTGATCATATACAGCTTTAAAAAGATTTAAGCAGGTGTTCGAAAATATCATGCTGCTGCCATTAGCTAGAGGTTTCCCAAGAGAACTCCGCGTTTCACATAGTTTACATTTTGATGTAATAGGGAGAATTTTAAGCGTTAACGTTTCTGGCATATTTAGGACCGTTAAGATTAACTATTGGACCCTCTTCTTTTTATTTTACTTTTTGATGCCTGATACAGTAGTTTTGCCTCGTACCCTCACTAAAATAAAAGATCCAGATTCGTTTTGTTTTGTGATTGCAAGGACAAGTTAATGAGTACAGGTCAATGGGTACAGTTAATGGGGACAGGTTAATAAATGGGCTTTCGCCATAAATTACGCGTTAAAGCTCTCTACAGTGTTATGGGCTTGCCTAACGAGCAGGAGCCGCTAAGGCAAAATTTAGCGAGAAATGGTGGTACGCTTTGGAAACAATCCGCACGATGTATGGCTGGATCAAACACAGCCTTTGTAAAAAAATTCTTATTCAAGAGTTAGATCGTGTGATACGGCTGCTATCAGCTATGCTATCAGCTATCAGCTAAGAAACTGCCTCTGGATATAGCTGAAATCAAAACGTTTGAATCATCTCTCAACACGAAGTTTGAGACTTTGGATGCTCGTGTATCTTCTCTGCAGTCACCCTCAAAGTCTATTAGTGGTGCGCAGGCTGCTAATGACAACCTACACACTCAAATCCAGCAATTAAAAACGCTATCTCAACTTCATTTTGCAGAAACGATAATATAGGAAACAGGTCGAGTAGAGACAACTTTATTCTACGTAGTCTCGGCGAGGGCCCTAACGAGAATTAGGAAGAACTTTCTCGCAACACAGCTAAGTGGTTCCAGGACGCTCTTAAGATCGCCTGTACGCGTATCGAAAGGTGTCTTAGACTCGGGAATATTTTCAGGGGCCGGTCACGTGCCGTTATTGTGAAGCTCCTTGATTTTCAGGATAAGGTGCTGCTGCTGAGGTTCGAAATATTTGCAAGAAGTTCTTGGAAGCGTCCTCCTAGCACAGGTATAGTGGCTCATCTGTGCAACTTCGATTTGGTAATGTCTTTATTGACAGGGTACGATACGATTGGGATGCCACATACAATGCTCTCGCCTGATCATCTGCTGGCTCAACTAAACCAGCCGAAGCACGTGCCAGGGCCAAATCTCCTTGACTTCACGATACTGGTAATAAACTTTCCATTTTAAACGTTAATTCAAGAAGCCTTGTCAGCAATTTCCCTAAATTTATTTCCTCGGTCTCGTCTTACTCGCCACATATTATCGGTTTCACTGAGACGTGGTTTCATGATGGTGTGCACGATCCTGAAGTAACCCTCCCTGGCTTCAAAGTGGTTCGGGGAGACATGAAATTCTGGAGAGGAGGTGGTGTTGCACTAATTCTTCAATCTCACCTCCACTTTTCTACACTGCCTGCCCGGCCTGATGCTGAGTCTTTGTGGTGTAAAGTCCAACTTGAAGATATGTCTTTGTTTATAAGGGTCGTTGACCGTCCGCCTGGTTCTAATGTTGAGTATTTACACAACACAAGTGAATTTTCGCATATTTATGATAATTCATGTAACGCTACCTGCATGGTCGAGTTTAACGCTCCTGGTGCTGATTGGTCTTCTATGAAAGTGAGCGGACGCGAAGTAGCTATCGGGTGGGAGTTGGTCGAGATTTCGTTGTCCTGTGGCCTGCACCAGAACATTAACGATTTCACTCGGCAAACTTTAGTCCTTGATCTTGTTTTTCTTGCTACTTTTTAATGACGGTTATGAATGCGATGTTATTCATCGAATATTTGAGCACGATACTGTGGCAATTCCATTTTCAGGCATCGTCCTTAAATTTCGCTATATCTCCTGCAGATTCCTGGCTTTAACCGTTCTGATACTTTGCCAGTAAGAGACGCTTTATGCGAATCTTTTGATGTGTTTGAAATAATAAGTGTGACTAGTGATTCTAATACCTTGACAAGTTTCTTCGAAAATCTTGTCAGTAAGTGTATCAACCTTTGCATTACCTTAAAAACAAAGAAAATAAACACTGAAATTCCTTCGATGACTAAGGTCCTTTTGTATTTATCCTGTTGTGTGGCCGGATTATGTCGATAAAAACGCTATGGCGACTCAACAAACCTCATGCAGTTCCGTAGCGCTACACAAGACTTTGTTCTAATATGGTTGGTGCAAAAGAATTTTACTACAAGGTAACCTTGCCGAAATGAATGAAGACTAATTCCCGCAAATTTTGGAAAGCTATCCTAGCGCTTGGGTCATCCTCGGACACGTTGATAATTAACAATGTTCTGATACGCAGACAATAGCTTCTTCTTTCACACCTACTCCCACTCTGTCTGTAGAGATACCTCTGATAATCGGTAATCCTGATACTGATAACTCTGATACTGATAACTCGGTAATCCCTGCTCTTGATTCCCTACATTCGACGATGTATCACTGTATACTGAGGGTATACTTAACTTAATCCTAAAGTTAGACACCAAGAAGTCGTATGGTCCTGACCATCCCCCGACTCGTTTTCTCGTTCGATACTCTTTTTCACGCAGCACTTATCTAATAATTATCTTTGGAATTCCCTCCGAACTGCTACCCTTCTTCCCTCGTGGAAACTCGCTTCAATTGTCCCCTTATTTAAGTAGCTAACGATCAATTGTTATCTAACTATAGGCCCATATTCTTAACAGCACATGCATGTTATTTAGTCAAACACATTATTTGTAAATATAGTATGGAAGTTTTTGAAACTAACAGAATTTTTATGCGCTTTCCAGCATGACTTTAGAAGTCATCTCAGCACTATAACGCAACTAACAGAATTCGTTCACGACATCAGCAGCTATTACGACATAGGTGACCAGATTAATGCTATATTTGTAGACTTTGCGAAGGCCTTCGACACTGTCTCGTGCCCTAAACTTGTGCATAATCTGTTCCTTACACTAAAAAAATGCATCCTTGTTTGGCTGGATATCGGATTTCCTTTCCCAGCGCTAACAATATGTACGTTTGAACTCTACTAACTCACCCTTGATGCCTGTGTCATCAGGAGTTCCCCAAGGCTCAGTACTGGGTCCTCCTTTATTCCTGCTTTATATTAATGATCTTCCCCTACACACCTCAGTTAAAATACGCCTTTTTGCAGACGATTACGTGTTATATCATACAATTAAATCTCTAACTGATAATGCTCTCCTTAACAATTATTTCGCTGTCTTCTGTAAGTGGTCGAAAGCATGGCAAATGAATGTCAACTTTTGCATAACCGTATCCGTGTCCTTTACACGACGTTCATGCGTTTCCTTTTCTACCTATGCCTTTGATAATATTACTTTAATTACAGTGCTCGAATTCAAATATTTAGGTATCCCACTAAGACACAATTTGTCATGTTCGAAACTCCTTGATGTCAGCTGTATTAAGGCCCTTAAAAGACTAGGTTACTTACATCGTACGCTGGATCTTGCTCATGAAGAAACTAAGCTTCTACCATATAAACCCCTAATTCGCCCCATCCTCGAATATGGCTGCGTGGTATGGAAGTCATACAGGCACTGTGACATCAAAAAACTAGAATCAGTGCAAAAAAAAAAGGCAGTGTGTTTTGTTTGTAGGAGTTATGACAAGGACTTAATTTTCGCCGTCTAACTCGCTTCCCCTACTTGGTCTCACTCGTCTTGCAGAGCTTCGCAAACATGAATGCCCAAAATTTCTTCGCATGGTAATTAATTATCGTCGTCTTTCTAGATAACTATTTTACCTTCTCCACACCCTCATCTACGAGGAGTCGCTATGTTCTAAATATCTCAACCTTTTTTGCCCGCACTAATTACTTTAAATACAGCTTTTTCCGTCAACAATTACCAATAAAACAATTGACGCAAGCTTGTTTATAAATGTCCGTAACTTTGTTGTTCATCGCCCACTCCTGCAATATCCTCTTTGAGGGTGCAGTATGTATAAATAAATAAATAAATAAATAAATAAATAAATAAATAAATAAATAAATAAATAAATAAATAAATAAATAAATAAATGCAATTAAGCATTTGAAGGAGAAGCAGAACGTAGGGTAAAATGTAGGAACAAGAAGGACGCGTAAGACAGCTTATTGTTCAGCCATAGTGAGGGCTTTTCGAAAAAAAAAAATTAACTGGGGCAACTTGGTCGTAAAGATTTCAGTGGTAGCTATACACTGTCGTGGCGAATGTAAATTTAAGTTATCTTGGGAAAGGTTTGTACAGGGCTCCTCAAAAACCCAGTGGCTGGCCCGACGACAGCGACGACGAGTTGATTCCTGTGTAAGCATGAGCTCCGAAATCGAACGATCACAATCTTGGAGGCCATGGTGACAGATATTGGATGAAACATATGAAGACTATATTGGAGTGCCCTTTTACGTTCGTCTCCTCGATCATCAGACACCTTTGTAGACATCAGAGTGTTTTAGATTTGCGGACGGAAACGGCTTGCGTACGCAAGGACTAGGGGCTACGGTACTGCGCATGCGCAGACCCCTAACGTCTGGGTCAACACGCATACGCAACACCGGCGTCCCTAGTTCTTGCGTACGCAAGCCGTTTCCGTACCCTAATCTAATACTGTCTATCCTTGCCATTAAAAAAGCAAGAAAAAAAAAGAAACGGAGAGGGCGAAATGCCGAGCGGCCTCCGCGTGTTCGTGGCGTAGTAGCGGATGTCCGCGTGGCCTAATGGATAAGGCGTCTGACTTCGGATCAGAAGATTGCAGGTTCGAGTCCTGTCGCGGACGCGTGCGTCCTTTAGCATTTTCTTTTTCTTTGCGCGTAATGAGTGGCCGTCGTAGCCATGGTAGCCAGTAACTCTGTTCAGTACAGTAACTCTATTCCTTGCATATATAGTCGAAGGACGTTACAGCGGTGTTGACGGGTGCAGTGGTGTGGTGTACTGCCTTTGCATAACCGTCAGCCTCCTCGTTGCCCTGGAAGCCAACGTGAGAGAGGATGAAGTCCCTTGATAATTTGAAAGTACCGAGATTCTGTGAATTCTGCCGCCGCGCCGAAGACCCTCGCGCGCCCTGCTCTTCCCGCCTCTCGAATCGGCCCTTTTCTGAGCAATGATTGGCCCCTGGGGCCGTAGACCAGGAAACGTGCGCGAAATGACGCTTTGCTTCTGTTTTTATTTTACATGGGCGCCATTAACAGGCTGCCTCCCTCTGTTGCGAGTCAAGCTCCGTCGGGGTACGAGGGGTAAGCTCTGCTACTTTTGAAGGTCTGCTTTTTATGTCTTTTTTATGCTCGGGTGCTGCGCGTTTCAGTGCACCAGCCGGGTTGAAAATGGCTTTACACTGTTCACAATCCCCCGAAGAAAAAATGACATGGCGCGTAGGAAGAAGTGCATTCATAGCATCGCCCATAAGGACTTCGTTCCGACGAAGCATACTGTGCTCTGTGAGCTGTGTATTTTTTTGTACTTAAAGGACTATGTCTGTTTGAATCTTATTGCGAGTTAATGAGAACGCAGTCAATCTTGCCTAAATTGTTTATTAATTTGGCCGTCGTGTTATACGTCATGTTTTTATTTAAAAATGGTAATGGTAATGGAAGAAGATAAAAGTAGTAGTAAGAATTCAGGTGTAATGCTAGTAGTGTAATAATATAATATAAAATAATGGCTATACCTATACTGACTGCGGAATTATGTGACCAACAATGATAGCTAATCCGAGTGTGAGTAGGAATGAATAAATAACAGTGAGAATAAACAATGGCTAAGCTATAATGACTGAGTAATTATGAATGACCTAAATAACGACCGTGAACGAGTCAGCGAAATTGAGAATAATGAAAGACGACCTCCGAATATAGAGAATGAACAAGACTAATTCACCTATACTTATAGTGACACGGGAAAACTGAGAATGGCCATGCAAATATAGGAATGAATAACAATGACTCAATAAAATTAAAAACGACTACGCAGAACTGAGAATGACTAAGCAAAATGAGAAATGACGCAAGGAAAATACAAATAATTAAGAATGACTCAGCAAAATTAGGAATGACTAAGAACGAACTATCAAAATAGAGATTGATTCAAGCAAGTTTACATGGCTATGAAAAACTCATTAATACGGAAATTGACTAGGCAGAACAAGGCACGACAAAGAATAACTGCAAAATTTAAAATGGCGAAGCAGAATTGATTCACCAAAATTGAAAATGACTATGAAGGCCTAAGCAAAAGTCAATTTTTGTATTCAAGAAGTAATAACGCCGCTGCATGGAAATTTCTCCGAGGAACTAAGAAACTATCCTGCCTCTAAAACCATTCGGGAGCAGCTTCATAAACAGTAGCATTTGTGCGATAATCCTGCACTAGATGAAATCTGCATTTAGCATATCGTCAGTGGGCTGAAAAAGACATATTGAGGAATGTACACATACATAACGCACACATTCTGCCACTAAAACTGTGCACTATTAATACGACCGGTATTAAAATGGCAAATCCTGTGTGGGCTATAATAGTGCGCAGTTATCGTTCATGCCGTAAGCGTTCACACTTAACGCTTTCGTTGCGCAAACGAGAAGATAATTACGGAGGCTCATGGTAGGGTCGAGGCATGTCCGACCACTTTCCCGCGTTTTTGTTTTATAGTAGTACGTAACAAAGAACGTCAATTTCGGCGCGCTCGCGCGTGCGAGCCACGGCATATGGCCGGCGGCCCCCCGGTGGCCTTCTCAGCGTGCCGTGCGCAGAGCGTGCAGACGGCCGGGAGAGGATATCGAGGAGGAAAGCGCCGGAGTGGAGGAGAGTTTCGCTACTTTCTATATTAAGGGGCTTTAAGATGGGAGCCACTGCAGCGACAACTTCAAGCATTGCCACGGTACGGCTAACAGAGTGTCCTAAAGCTGGCAAGAGCGATGATTTTCTGGCATCGAGCACGCCACCAGTTTGGAATGAGAACCAGTACGGAAAAGAAATCGGGGCCGGGTGCAAGGGGGTGTCTAAGCTTTTCGCAAACGAAACACTGTTCACAATATTATCCTATTATTTTACATATGTTGTCTACAACAAGAAAGCAGTCATGATTAAATAAAAAGAAACATGCTTGATTTTATACTTGTTAGTAATACTACTTAAACTTAACAATTCTCACAAGTGCTAATGAAAACGTTGACCGGAATTGAGAATATGACTTAGAGCAAGTGAAGGAGCTCGTTGTTATGGCTTCCAAGCAGTGTTGCTGTTAAGAATTGGCTCCAAAGCCGACGGTTTATGTATTTCGTTGAATTTGACTGTACGCAACGTGAATGCAGAAATGTTGAACATAATTTTATACATATGACAATTACATTATGTGTAACTGCGTCTGCCCTTGCGTCTATGTGGTTGCATGTTAGCTGGTGCGGATTTGGACACTGCTTTGAAAACGCGCCGTGTGTGCAACGCTTCGTTCTTTATATGTTATCGTCCCCGTGTAGTTGTGCCGTGATGGTGACTCAATGTTCGTGTCGTGTCTTACTGAAATAAACAGACGGCTAAGCGTATTACTTCAGCTACTGCGCAAAATATCTCAAAATGTCGCTATTTGTTCATTCGTTCCCCACAGACACGCCTAAGTTCCCTTTTCAATATTCGAAAGAGCTATTCTATTCGTATTTTAGGCCATGATTACACCTTTCATGGCATATCAGACCCTGTGTGACTCTCAATTCTTGGAGATGTAAGGCGAAATATTCAGTACGTTCAAGGGTATGATTTACCCTTACGAGTAAGAAGGTACTTAGCACAATCTGCATTTTGCGGCTGGGTGTGGTACGGCTGGCGGACGTCGTCGTGACGATGACATGTCCGGGCGGTAGCAGCCCGGACATATTTTTTACCACCCTCCCTCACTACCGCTGGCACGAAAAGGCACTACGGCTGGACCAGCGACTCGGACATTCCGTCCCATGACAGGAGCCCATTGAGGGCTTCCTCTCGACCCCGGAAGCCTCGCGCTTCTGCCGGGTCGTGAGAAGTGAGACTTTCTGCGCCGACTTCGGCGCTACTGAACTCGCCTCTGACCGTCCAAGGTACGCTAACCACTATCTAGCAACGTGGATCTTCACCTCAGAGTGATCACTTTTAATGTGCGTGATATCCGTAGCGTCCAAAAGCAGGCAGAGGTGGTCGCCTTTGCCCGTTCGTCGCCTTGTCGCCTTGTCATCTCCTCTGGCTACAAGAAACAAATTTCTTTGAGGTGTATAAGCGGTGTCCTGATGTTCAAGCGCGCTTTCAGTATTGACTGCTTCTTTTCTTACGCCACGACGCGTTCGAGTGGTGTTGGAGTGCTTGTTCTTAACCGTAACCTGTTGCGCGACCATCATGTAACCTTCGACGCGCTCGGACGCGTGTTGGCGTTCGACTGCACATTTCACTTTGTACGCATTTGATTACTGTGTATCCATGGTCCGGCGCAGTCTGCAAATTCTAATACCTTTTTCAAATCATTGGATCTATATTTCATAGATTCGCGTCCGGTAATTCTCTTGGGCGACTTGAATTGTGTACTTCATTCGGATGCTGATGTCCAGGGCACTGGCAGGGGCAGGCCAAACGGGAGCGCTAGGGAGCTAGGTCGGCTGGCGCAGCAGTTTACGCTCCTAGACGCGTATGAACTGCTCCACAGTAGTACGTACGTTTGCACGTGGCGTCGCGGGGCATCGTCGAGTAGGTTCAACAGAGCCTATGCACCGCGATGTCTTACCGGCTACGTTCATGTCGCTGATGTGCGCTCACTCCCTCCTTCGCCAGTAAGGGACCATTGCCCCTTCGAGTGCTTTTTTTTGTAATCCAGTGCATTAATTCATAACACAAACATGATCATATGCCATGCTTTTTCTTTAATGTGCTTCTTACCGCTCCCTTTCCACTCCAGTGAACTTGCCAGTATCTATAGCATCGACAAGTTCATAGACCAAACCGTCATGACATTAGTCAGGCAGCGGCCTCAGGCGAGCTTATCAGTGCGCGTTTTCCGAACATCGCAGACCCGGCGCCGTAGCAGAAATCTTCCTCGTGTCTGTGCTTGCTGCATACCCGAGTTGTAGCCGATGCCTGTTTGCGGGTTTTATATTTTGCGAGGGAAGCTTCGCGCAGCTTCTTGTCCTGCGGCTACGTATGAATAAGACTGACACCGGGCTCCGTTGCGTAAGTCCGGCACTGCGGCACCGAGCAGTAGCCTACCATGTTGCGCGCCTTCAAAAGCAGCCACTACCTTTTGTAGCTCTTTCAAGCGTTGTAAAGGAGACACTCGAAGCGGGAAAATCCGGCCACTAAATGAGGACCGCAGCGCACGGGGGAATTTAAACTCTCGTTTTCAGCTCGCTTCGGCGCTCCCAAAGCAGCCGACGCGGCGGCAGTGTCCACGTGATCCCTCATAGCACGTCACGCCCACGGTGGCGCCAGCTTTTCCAGTGGTGGAGCTCGAGGCCAATATGTTAGCGGTCCCAAACGCAAGCCGCAGTGAGGTCGCATGCGCTCGCAGCGCCATCAGCGTATTATCTTTGCTGCGTATTTTTTTTAATACGCAATCAAGCATATGAAGTAAAGCACATAAAACTATTCTTGTTAAAATCAGCCAATAGAGAGGTTTAGCTTGTCCGGTATTCGGGTAAACGCAGGGGCGTTGGGGCGGAGCCGTAAAAGGGAGCTAGCTGCCTGCATGGTGCAGCCACCTGGTGGCGCAAAGCTCAAACAGATAAAAACAGCTAATATTGCAGTAACCAAGTGTACTTAACTTTGCTTCGGGTGTAAATTTGTGGCAGCAACACGATTACGCCAGTGCTGAAAATTTACACCAGCAGCGATGTAGAAAAGACTTGGTTACAGCATTAGCTGTTTTTGTCCGTTTGAGCTTTGCACCACCAGGTGGATGCACCATGCAAGCCACACCCGTTTATATACTCCCCCGCCCCAACTGCCTGCGCTTACCCGAATACCGGACACGCTAAACCTCTCTAATATATATAAAAACCACGTCTGTCGACACTTGGCGAAATATCTTTAAGATCATCTACCCGCTAGCTACTCGTAAGTTCTCGTACACCGCGAGAGTCACGTGCATAACGTGACCGCTTAGGGGCAGCGATGTTTTCGGCTGCCCGAACAAGCCAAGGAGGAAAGTGGACGTAGCTGTCTGCGTATGCGCAGTACCGTAGCCCCTAGTTCTTGCGTACTCAAGCCGCTTGCTTCCCATAAACTTACCAGAAACTTACGCTTACCATAAACTAATAAGATTACGGGACGCAAGCGGCTTGCGCACGTAAGAACTAGGGGCTATGCTACTGCGCATGCGCAGACCTCTTCGTCGAGGTGCACGCATACCGTCACCTGTAGTTCTTGCGTACGCAAGCCACCGTTTCCGTCCCCTAATCTAAAGCTCTCTATTCTTGCATTAAAAGAAGAAAGAAAAAACTGGCTGTGGCTTAGCTAAGGATAAGCCCAGGATGCGAAGCATACTAGCCTTTATTTTAACGCGACAGCCTTAAGGAGCTCGTGTCGCAGAAAAGCCGGTGTCGTCGGCGTCGGCTAAGGCGTGCGGCGCTTGCTCAGGCGCACATTTCTTTGTCGTGCCGAACGCTGCGTTGCTCGACGCTCAGCGCGTCCGATGCGGGGCGCGTAGTCGCTGCGCCGTAGCAAAGCCACCTAGAAACAGTCTCTGTAGCACGCCGCAACCTTCGCTTCTCATTCCAACGAGCAGCTCTGTCTCCAGGAGGCATCGCACCTCGTGAGTGTCTAGCAGAGGCAAGCGCAGCTGCTTATATACCGCCGCGACGCCGCGAGCGACGGCGCGAGTTGGAGCTCCGTTTCTCCTCTGTGGTGACGTCACGGCGTCACGTGGTCAGCCTTGAAGGCGACGCCGCGAGCGACGGCGCGAGTTGGAGCCCCGTTTCTCCTCTGTCGTGACGTCACGGTGTCACGTGGTATTGAAGGCGACTCCGCCGCGCCTGAGCTGGGTTGAGCTCTAGTAATATGCTTCGCATAAAAGAGAGGGCGATATGCCTAGGGGCGTCTGCGTGTTCGGAGCGTACCAGCGGCGGTCCTCGTGGCCTAATGGATAAGGCGTCTGACTTCGGATCAGAAGATTGCAGGTTCGAGTCCTGTCGCGGACGCACGTCCTCTGTCTTTTTTTTTTTTTGCGCGGAATGAGTGGCCGTCGTAATCACGGTAGCCACGACTCATTGCCATCGCATGGTCAGTGATCCACAATGACCTTCCATTTTATCTGCATTAATTTTGAACTTTTCTTCATCCGTCCGTCTGTGCAATTTTTACCCGGAAAGGGAGCAAGTTCCGATCGAAATGTGCTGCTGAGGAAAAAGGATGCGAGAAAATGGCGCGGATGTAGTACAGCCAACTAGTACCAATTTTAGCTACATCTCTGTGCGCGTGCTTATAGTGTGCGTACATGCGGGTGAGTACCTTTGTGAACAAGCGGCCACACGTGATCACTGCGTAAACATCCGTAAACTGAAACACGGGGTTCTAAAAGACGCCCATTGAAGAGCGCACGCAAGTACAGATAAAGAAAGCGAGAAGGGAAGCCGGAAGATTCATAAAACCGAACTTCTGCCTCGCGACCGGAATCAGGACGTATATGTGGAAAGCGTAAACGAAAACGAGACGGTTTTAGCGCGACGCTTCTGAGGCGAACTTAAGAAAAACGTAGAGCGTTCCGCATGACGAATGGATCAGAAATGCCAAATCCTGTGGCGCCATCTGGTATACAAAAGTCAAAGCACTTTCGATAGGAGCGGCGACGCGTCTTTTGTTAGGCTGAGCGGCGTCAGAATATGAAGCTGACCTTGATAATAACGGCATACCAAAACTTTGGCCTCAAAGAGACATGAGACTAAGCGAAAACGGATTCCGCCATTAATGTCTTGCTATGGCCACGAAGAACAAGCAACAAAGCCTAACCGAAATCATGCAGGGTGTCTCACTGCCGCCATGCAGTTACTCTAGCCATTCAAAGCCGGTCACGCTAAACCAGAAAGTTAGCGCACACACATAACCCAAAAAAGCTCGTCGCAGCATTTTACGCCTGTGCATTTCGCAGCCACTACGTTATAGCGTATGCAAGAGCTTTGAATGCGAGGCGACCGCGACGAATGTAAAGTCTCATTGGACGCATCGGTGTTCGTCATCGCAGCCATGTTGACATCTTCGCAACATCGGGGGTTGCACGCACTCTTTCTTGGCTGTTTCGCTTGGCAGCGCCTCTTTAGCTGACAAACTTTCTTTGCAGAGCTGCAAACGAACACAGACGTTTTGTATCCGTCACTGTCAAATGCTCCGGAATTGTATAACCATTATTAGGAGTAGCAGCAATCGTTGATTCAAAGCTTGTTTGAGGACCCTAGCATTAACAGCTACATAGTCACTTTGTACTTTCTTTAGATCACGAGCAATTTTGCTGGAGCGATTTAAAAAAGGGATACCCACTACTTCTGTCGGAAACTGGTCCTTGGAATGTTCATTATTTTTTTCAGTGTGCTCTACAAGCTTTGCAGGGAAGGTTCTGTGCTAGCTTATCTAACCACTGTTTACACCGATAAGGCGTAGCTGTAGTTGTTGGTCCGAAAAGAAGAAGCGCATGTACAGTCTATAGCAAAAGTTTGCTGTGTGCGGTTTCCCCATCAAATGTCAATGTCTACACTGTTAAGGCATGACAGCTCGTATTTAATGAATAACTCTGTAGGTGGCGAATGCTACTACATGCTGGAGCACTTAATTCGAGGCTGTGTGACCACGCTTCGCGAGAATTACGCTTCTTGGCAGATCCTACGTCCCGTATACTTTTGTGGTTGACTGTACCTCTGTCGTGGATAGACGAAGCAGCGTGTCCTCATGAGTGCACTTGAAGAACCTCGACAGGAATAAAATATGTCCTGCTGCTGTCCCCGGCGGCGGTAGCCAACTGTCGTGCATTCACAGCATGGCCCATGATTGCGAAGGCTAGAAAGACGGAGATAAAATTCTCCGGTTGCTACACTTGTGTGGAAATCGGTATTAATTAGAGATATTGTTTGAGCAGATGTTCGCTCACATGTTTCGCAAACGTAGTGCTAACCACCAGAATGTTTAGACAAAACGGCGCGATGGATTTAAATTCATGCAAATGTAACGCCAATTGCGCATGTGCAATGTATCGTTTATTCCAAGGTAACGCAGTCACACAAATGAGCGCCTCGCCATTCTCCCTGCAACGCA